>NC_134484.1:258898216-259165716 GCF_040206685.1 Ascaphus truei
AGGAGGGGTCTTGTCGTGGCGGACGTGACTCCCGATTCCTTACACTGTCCTTCCTTGGTTCAGCCCCCAATAGTGAGACGGAGGAATCCTCTGTCTGTCTTTCCTTGGTCAGCTCCAATTGGGAGCTCATAAATCCTCCCTTCCTGTCTCAGAACAGGCTATTTCTGAGAGAGCTCTGATTAGGCATGTGGGGTGGTTGATTGCAGGTGTGCAATTAACCAGCACACTGCTGGATTTGAGGCAAGTTTCTTTAACAGGGTCAAGTCCCTGTTACAAGAACCTAGGCTCATTTAATGTAACCATGTATTGTCATCATAACTCTGTGCCGAGGACATACTTGAAAACGAGGTAGCTCTCAATGCATTACTTCCTATTAAAACATTATATAAATAAATAAAATGTTGCCAAATGCATTACCCTTTTTTTCTCCTTTCAGCTGTAACAGGTGTTTTTACCCCGTTAATGTGGACTAATGCACGCAATAGCACATTTAGTAACACATACGTTAAGAAGATAACTAACAACAATGTTTCACTGAGCTTCAAAACCAGGTATTGCAGCTCAATCCTGCATTAACTTGCATAACAATTAATGCGGGGTTGTGCTGTGATAAATGATATCAGATAGTGATGTACCTAGTTCCAGGTAATTACCTGATACCTGGCTTATCCGGCACTTTTTCATATACCCGGTTATTACCAGGATCCGGCAGCAGGATGCTGGAACCTACGCCGGTTGAGAACCGGCGCCGGGTAATTTTCTTTCTGTTCCCTCTTACCTGCAGGCGGCGATGGGTGAAGAAGACCACTGCAGAGGGTGAGGAGGACCACAGTTACATTGTGGGAGCAGTGGCAGACATCCTGGTGGTGGCGGTGGCAGCAGAGGATGTCTTGTTTAGCCGGTGGGAGCAGCAGAACACATCACAGCTGATGCCAGTGGGATCTGTGGAACCATGTGACTGGAGCAGGAGTGTTACTTCTGGACAGCCAGCTCCTCCCCGACTGTCCAATAGTAATGTTCCTGCTCCAGTCACATGGTTCCCCGGCTCCCACTGGCATCAGCTGTGATGTTTTCCACTGATCCCACTGGCTCAACAAGGACGTCCTCTGCTGCAACCACCACCACGATGTCGCTGTGGTCCTCCTCACCCTCCGCAGTGGTCTTCCTCACCCTCCGCCGCAGTACCCGGCCTGGTAAAATTTCTATTTTTTGACAGTTACCTGGGACACATTACCCGGCAATTTTCAGAACTTGGTACAACATTAATATCGGACCTTAATGAATCTCTCTGTTGGAAAAAGACGAGATGAGTTTGATGGTTTATTGAAAAATATCCAATCCAAGCATTACCGTGTATAAACAACTGCCAGCTTCTTATTTTTGGGCTAGCTAGCTATTGATGAATTAACATGGTTTTTATACCTTATCACAGCATTCAAACTGTCACTCACACTCCCACCCACCATTGTTCATCTTTTCTATGTCACCTTTGATGTAATCACTGTCTACAGCTGTTGCAAGGGGTTCAGATAAATAGCTTACAAGAATGTCAGAAGCTTAGGCCTCATTTTCAGCCACTACAGTATATCTACTTTGCTCTGTAGACTCCTCTGGGCATGGTGTATGTGCAAAAGGTAATTTAATCTGTTTAGCACTGGCTTTTGCATGTCTGTTGTTAGGTTATGCCCACTGACCACAAAAATGGTTATAAATATCACAGTTATGAATACCACAATTGTTCGTGCCAATTTGCCCTCAGTTGGTGGATAGACATAAATATGACAACAATTCAATCACTTCATGGTCGGAGGGGCAATGTGTTTCTGGCACCACAAGCAATGCCATGATTAAATTGTTATAGTGATCAAACCTCCTGAATGCTTGGGGTCAGACATTTCTAAAAATGTTCTTTTGCATTCTACTGTATCTCAAAAAGAAAGAAACTGCAAAAATCACCAGTGAAAATGTAACATTCTGCCTGATGGAAAATAGGCACATTGTGATCTTGTTAATTTGAATAAGAAAGCCACTAGGAGAATTTCTCACAGCAGGTGTGATTTCATAATTAACAGCATCTATCTTATTTCTGGCTGCATGTGTTCAAAATAGCATCCACCCAATTTACTTTGTTAACTTGTGAATACAAACAAAATGTGAATTTATGAAGGCTAAAGAAGGGAGCTTTCACCTTTATCATAAATAAAATGGTGCAGCCTACTTTACAGATAATAATTAGAATTGATTGTATTCCTGTGCCACTGTTTAAATGCATTAAGATATTTACGCTTGTTTAATTAAAAGTGATCAAAACATACTGTTTCTTTCCTGGTATGTAAGAATATGAACCTAACTATTAAAACAGTAGGTGATTACGCATTATATAAAAACTATATTTATATTATATTAGTATATTCATATATGTTGAGCTCGTTATAACTTTAGAAACAATCCTACTTCCCAATCCATTCGATAAGAAGTCTACATATCAAGTTCCCATGATTTACAAAATTACATTTGTAATGTTCTTTTTTTTTTTTTTTTTTTTTATAACTTCAAGTTTATTGAATTTTTCGGTACAAGTTGTATCGTGAACACAGGTAAAATAAACAATCACAGCATTACATTCAGATACGATACATATATTTTCTCCTTTGGGCTTGGACCAGAGAAATGGTGAAAAATAGCCCTCTTTAAGCCGAAAGACCCAATAGGCCATTTAAACTTGGGGGCAAAAACAAAAGTGAGGGTAAGGAAGGGGGAGAGAGGGAGGGGGGGCGAGCGCCCCGGGGGGGGGAATGGGGGGAGGACGTTGGCTCTCATAACTTATGTGTTGTGATCGGGACCAGGATTACTGTGGCCTGCACATATACGGTCTGTGCTATATCTAAGCGCTGGGTAGAGTCCGGAGTCCGCTATCTTGTCAAGCCAAGCTCGCGCTCTTTGAGGGAGAATGCATTTATGACTATCATTGCCAAATTGGGGTTACCTCAATCCCAGGGATATCTGTCTGTGCCAGACAAGGCATCCAGACTTTTAGATATTTGGTGCCAGTGTCAATAACTAAACTTGTTAATTTTTCCATCTGACATATATACCATAATCTGTTCCGAATCTTGGGGATGCTTGGGATCTCAGGTTGTTTCCACATAGCTGCGATCTTGCACCTCGCTGCTGTTGCAAAATGAGCAACTAGTTTGTTTCCGTTTTGGAGAGGCCTGGCCATGGTCTATTCAGAAGGAACAGCCATGGATCCGAGGTTAGATTCGAGGGCAAGACCACAGCATGTGTAACAGGTCAGACGATTCTCCACACTGTTTTGGACACAGCGGGGAGTATCCAGGGACAAACCTTGATAATTTAAGCGGGGTGAGGTACCATACCTTCCAGATCTCTTAACCTAAGATATCTCTATTTTTTCCAATTACCTGCCGCGCTTTCTGCTAGACCTGGCACAAAGTCGGGGTTGCCCCACAACGGGGACATCAGTGAATGTTTGGAGGTCAAGGCGTGCTTAAATTTAGCGGTCTCCCATATCGACAATGAGTTTGCCACAGAGGAAAGCGGCCGTTCAGCCCATTTAACAGCTGTTTTAGGTATCCACAACAAATTGTTTAACTCCAGTGGGGAGCAAGCCATCGTCTCCAGGTCCACCCATCTTTTCAATGCTGGGTTGATCTGCCATTGTGTGAGTTGACACAATTGCGCCGCTTTATAATAAGATAACAGGCAAGGTACCGCTAGACCCTCCGTCCGAATGGTCTTTTTCATAATTGTCTTGTTTATTCTCGGTTTTTTCCCTCCCCAGATAAAATTGGAGATTTCAGACTGAAGTGAGAGTATGTCCTTCAGTCTAAGTGGCACTGGTAGAGTCTAAAAAAGGTATAGGATACGGGGAAGGATATTCATCTTAACACTATGTATCCTACCTATCCAGGAGATCTTGTGGGGCATCCACTTTCTCAGGTCCTCTTTCAACGTTCTAATCAGTTTGAGATAATTTGCCTCATAGATGCCCTTATAATTCTTAGTGATGTGGACTCCCAGGTACTTAATATGTTTTTAGTTGCCAATTGAAATTGAAGTTCAGA
The DNA here is from genome assembly GCF_040206685.1 of Ascaphus truei. Taxonomy (NCBI): domain Eukaryota; kingdom Metazoa; phylum Chordata; class Amphibia; order Anura; family Ascaphidae; genus Ascaphus; species Ascaphus truei. The sequence goes on from NC_134484.1 coordinate 258,902,305, forward strand.
CTCAATAGTTTTTCCGTTTCTTTTGGGAGGCTTATATTTAGGGCCTTGGATTTGGTTTGGTTTATTTTAAATCCTGAGATTCTATTAAATTTCTCTAGCAGGTCAAATAGGTTCGGCAGAGAGGTAAGAAGCTTAGAGATCAATAGCAAAATATCATCGGCGTACAGGGCAACCTTATGGGATTATGAGTGAATAGTAATCCCTGAGATATCCGGGTTGTTGCGGATCTGCGCTGCTAGAGGTTCCATACACAGGGCGAATAGAAGGGGAGATAATGGGCATCCCTGCCGTGTGCCGCTTTTAATTTGGAATACATTAGATGGAAAACCCTGGTGAAGGATCCTAGCAGCGGGGCCAGAGTATAGTGATAATATTGCATTACTCACCCGCTCCCCAAAGCCGAAAGCTCCAAGCGTCTGTTTTAAGTACGGCCAGTCAATCCTGTCAAACGCTTTTTCCGCATCCAGACTCAACATCATAACTTGTAATTTCTTGTTATTGGCTATCTCTATCAGATCAACGATTAATCGGGTATTATCCGCAGCTTGTCTATCCTTAATAAAGCCGACTTGATCTGGATGTATGAGTCTGGGTAGGATATGACTTAATCTATTGGCCAGTAAATTGGCGTAAATTTTAACATCAGTGTTGATTAGGGAAATTGGCCGGTAGCTTTTTTTTTTATAACTCTCATTTTTATTTGGTATTACAGAGCATACATAATATCACCACCTATTGGCATACGTTACAGAATACCCAATTTTGTCAGCAAAACAGTGACACGTAGACAGGACATGAGACAGACGTAACAAACCACACGTAAACCACATCACTAAGACGGACAGGACAAACTAGACTGGGGTGAGACACATTAGGGTGGGTGGGGGTGGGGGGCACCTGTAACTGCTGCATCGGAGCGGAGGATCTGCTATTAGCTCTATGTGTACGCTAGGGTGTGTTGTGGATATCCCGGTGGTTCTATGTTCTCCGTCGCTATGTCATCATCTCGTCTGGTCTGCTTTGTCCAAGGAGAACGCATTTATCTATATTAATGCAAAATTGTGGCGGCGTCCACCCCCGGGATGTCTGTTTGGGCCAGCCATGGGGCCCATACGTTTAGAAATTTGGAGCCAGAGTCGTTGATCCAACTCGTCAACTGTTCCATCTGGCAGACATGCCAAATTCTGTTCCTGATTTTAGCTATAGTGGGTAATTCCTGTTGTCTCCATACTGCTGCGATCTCACACCTCGTGGCGGTTGCGAAATGTGCAACCAATTTGAGTGTCGCGTTAGACACGTCCTGAGGCCGTCTGCCCACGAGGAACAGCCACGGGTCCAGGGGGATCTCCAAGTTGAGGATTCTTTCTAGCCAATCTCTAATAGATTCCCAAATCGGGACCACTTTCGGGCAAGACCACAGCATATGTTTTAAATCAGCCGTTTCCCCACACTGTTTTGGGCAGAGCGGGGAATAGTCCTTGATAAATTTAGATAATTTCAATGGGGTATGGTACCACCGCATTAGGACTTTATATGCGTTCTCCTTCAACGTGGCACAAATTGAGCTTTTGGCAGCTGCCTGTAGTATCTGAACCCATTCCTCGTCCTCTAGTGTCTCCCCTAAATCTGTCTCCCACTGTCGCATGTATTTCAGTCGGGGGGCGTCGGAAGTCTTCGGACAGACTACCTCCCTGTACATCCGAGAAGTTAGTCCTCTTGTGTCCGTCTCTCTGGAACACAGCTGTTCGAAATTGGTTCGTGCTGGGCGAACCGGGAATTTATTATAGAAAGCCCTAACCTGGAGGAATCTAAATAATTCTGTGTTGGGTAGCTTTTTCTCATCCTTAATCATATCGAACGTCTTGATATATTTACGTCCTTCCAGGTCCTTTAATCGTAAGTACCCCGCTTGCGTCCATTTTACAAATTTGTCACCTAACAGCCCTGGAGCAAAATCCGGATTTCCCACCAGGGGGGTCATCAACGACTGTCGTGTGGTCAATTTAGCTTTAAATTTAGATGACTCCCAGACCGCTAGCGAGTTCGCAATTGCACAGAGTGGCATCCCTATTGATTTCTTGCACTGTTTTGGAAGCCAAATCAGATCGTGCAGTTTTACTGGCGCGCAGCATTCTGTTTCTAGGGCCACCCATCTTCTATTTGCTGGGTTCGAGTGCCACTGGACAATTTGGCATAATTGTGCCGCCTTGTGGTATGCCAACAAGCAAGGTACCGCTAACCCTCCTCTTGTTACTGGTTTTGTCAGTATGCTTTTCGCAATTCGTGGGCTTTTTTTATTCCAAATAAATTGAATAATGCGAGCCTGCAGCGTGAGGACCTCAGTCCTAACAAGAGGTATCGGGAGTGCTTGAAACAGATATAATAGTTTAGGCAGCAGGTTCATTTTGACACTATTGATCCGCCCAAACCACGATATGCCATAGCCCGCCCAAACCCTGAGATCTTCCTGCAGTTTCTTCACCATTCTGGGGAAATTTGCTTTATATAGTGTATTGTAGTCCTTTGTGATATATACCCCTAAATATTTGATAGCGGAGGGTTGCCATTTAAAATTGAAGTTGAGCTCTATCAGTTTTTCGACCGGCTTGGGTAGATTGATGTTAAGCGCTTCCGACTTGGCCTGGTTAATTTTAAACCCCGACACCAAGCTGAAAGTTCCCAAGATCGCAAAGACGTTGGGCAAGGAGGTGAGGGGTTTTGACAGTGTCAAGATTACATCGTCTGCGTATAGCGCTACTTTATGATGCTGCTCCCCTATATCTATCCCTGTTATATCTGGGCTCGCTCTGATATGAGCCGCTAACGGTTCTATGCAGAGGGCAAATATTAACGGTGAAAGTGGGCAACCATGTCTTGTCCCGCTACGGATGTTGAATATCTCCGAGGGGAACCCTTGGTGTCGCACCCTTGCAGTGGGACCATTGTAAAGGGCTAGTATTGCCTCTAGGAGGCGCCCCCCGAACCCAAACGCCCCCAGCGTCTCCCTGAGGAAGGGCCAGTCAATCCTATCAAAGGCCTTTTCGGCGTCCAGACTCAACAACATAGACGGGATATTTTTCTTTTTTGCCAAATCAATCAAATCTACAATCCGCCTAGTATTGTCTGCCGCCTGCCTGCCCTCAATAAAGCCTACTTGATCCGGGTGAATCAACCCCGGAAGGACAATGCCCACCCTGTTAGCTAACAATTTTGAGAAGATTTTAGTGTCCGAATTGATCAGGGATATTGGCCGGTAGCTCTTGACGTCTGCCGGGTCCTTACCGGTTTTGTGGATCACAGAGATAGACGCCTGGAGCATCTGCGCTGGGAGGGGCTCTCCTGCTAGAATCCCATTAAATAGGGACAACAAGTGGGGAGCCAGAATCTTGACAAATTTCTTATAATATAAATTTGAAAATCCGTCTGGACCAGGGGCTTTAGCGGGTTTAAGGGACTTCATTACCTCCGTTACTTCCTCAAGGGTGAAGTCACCCTGGAGTGCCTCCCGCTCCTCGCTGCTCAAGGTAGGTAGATTTGCCTCATTTAGGAATTTGTTCAAAGTTGCTGCGGTCTTTTGTGTGTGGCTGACCTTATCTCCGTCGTATAGTGTGGCATAATAATTCTTAAACACCTCCACTATTTGTCGAGGATCGGAGGTAAGGTCCCCCCCCTGAGATTTGATGGATGCTATACGGTAATTTGGAAGCTTGTTTCGGAGCTTATTGGCTAATAAGGTATCTGGCTTGTTGGCTTTCTCATAGAATCTGCGCTTTGACCATGCCAACTCCTTCTCGGCCTGAGAGGTCAGGACCAGGTTAAGTTTAATTTTAGTGTCGCTCAGTTCTTTCCAAACCAATTTATCCTTGTGCGTTTTGTGTTGAGCAGTGAGATGTGCCAATTTCTCACGTAGCTCTTTTACTTTCGCCTCTTTTGCTCTCTTTCTTTTTCCTGCTATGGTCATCAACACCCCTCTCATGGTAGCCTTATGAGCCTCCCATAGGGTGGATTGAGCCGACACACTGCCTTTATTGTCCTTAAAATATACTTGGATTCGCTCACCAATCTCTTTTGCAGTTACGGGGCATTTAAGGAGGAGTTCGTTGAGCTTCCAGTTTGCTCCAGGTCTGTCTAAGGCGTCTAATGTGCACCGCAGCTCTACCGGTGCATGGTCAGACCACGAGATTCCATGGATCTTTGTGTGCCCTACCACTGGGACCACTCTATTGGATACCAGGAGGTAATCTATCCGACTGTAGCGATTGTGTGGGTGGGAATAAAAGGTATATTCCCGTGCATTAGGATGTTGTTCCCGCCAGATATCAATTAGCTGACAGTCTTGCATACCCTTATGTATGGTTAGTACGTCCTGTTTGTGGGATGGGTTAGGTCTCGTACATCTGTCCAGGTCAGAGTCTAGTGTGCGGTTAAGATCGCCTGCTATGAAGATATGTCCCTTCGCGACAGTGTGTAGTTTATTAAAGAACTGTGTAAAGAATGTAGCGCTCGTCTCGCACGGGGCGTAGACTGACGCTAATGTCAGAGGTTGACTTTGTACCATCCCCGTAAGGATGATATAACGACCTTCCGGGTCCGCATATTGTTTATTTATATCTAACGCTAGTTTATTGTGTACTAAAATAGCCACTCCTCTTTTCTTTGCCTTGTTAGAGGCCAGATAAAAAGTTCTGTAGTTTTTGTCTAGATATTTCGGGTGATTGGAGTGTGAAAAGTGGGTTTCTTGTAGAAAAAGTATATCGGCTTTCAGGCGGCTATACTCTTTAAATGCGATTCTACGTTTAACCGGGCTGTTAAACCCTTTGACATTGTGTGTAATCATTATTAGTTCATTACTCATCCTTGTCTGCAGAAGAGGTGTGCTCCATTGGCGAGGTCATCTGGGCCGTTCGTTGGTCCGCATACTCCAACTGCTTCTGGGGATCTGTAGTTCTCCATCTTCCTGTAGTTTGGTGCACTATGGGGGGGAAGATACATGAGGGAGGGGGGGGAACATCCAGACAGACATAAACAACACATATAAACAGTGGTCTCAGAGCCTCGGCACCAGTACCCCGGCTGTGAGACCATCGCCCTTGGGTACTCAGTGTAGGCGGCCAGGTACTCCCTCCCCCCCTGCCCCCCTCCCTCCCTCACTGGAATCCCCTCCCAAGGGACTTTGCCGGTCATTGGGGTTGATGTCCTTTCCCGCTCCGGCTGTCGGTCCATGCAGGAACATAAGCAGGCTCGAACCCCGCTATCCGGCCTCCCTCCTATAAAATCTTCAAACAACAACTAGCAAACAATGCTTTCTTATGATCATTCCTTTGCCCTACGTACTCCCCTTTACGGTAACCTACCTCTCCCCCTTGTAATACATTATCCTTGTACCCCTAATTGGAGCTAATAATCACGCCTCTGTGTCTCTGTGTGGCGCCTCCGGCCTTTGCTTGGTCTGGTCCTATATATCCCTCCACTTTTAGTGGCTGTTGACCTCAATGAGCGGGACCACCGCATATAGAGACGAACTGCATCTGGTTAGTTGATTGCACCGGAATCAAGTGTATTTTGTTTATACATTATATACATTTTCATAAAATAGTTTAAATTCCTCTACTATGCTTTTTGGGTTGGATGTGGTGGCTCCGTTCTTTAACCGGATCGCCTGTATATTATAATTGGACTGTCTGGTGCGTAATTTACGCGCTAGCATGGTATCTGGCCTGTTCGCCTTTTCATAGAATTTCCTCCGCGACCAACTCAGGGATTTGTCGGCCTGAGAGACCATCAAGAGATTGATTTCAATTTTAGTATTTTCTATCTCTGTTAAGACATGAGGGTTTGATCTTTGTTTGTGCCTTGACGTAAGGGCGTGTAGTTTAGTTTGGAGCGCTCTCTCTTCCACCGGGCAGCTATGCCAATTAGTATGCCCCTGATGGTTGCCTTATGGGCCTCCCAGAGAGTGAGGTACGAACTCACCGAACCATGGTTAGTAGTGAAAAATTGGTCTATCTCCACACCTACTGAGTCTCATATGTCTGGGATTTTAAGCAGTGACTCATTAAGCTTCCAGTTTGCGCCGGGGAATTTGAGTGCACCTCAGCTCTATTGGTGCGTGGTCAGACCATGAAATGTCATGGATCCCTGCGTGGGAGACCCAGTGAACCAGTCTGCTAGAGATGAAGAAGTAGTCGATTCTGCTATAGGCATCGTGGGGGTGGGAGTAGAAGGTATAGTTATTTTCAGTGGGGTGAAGTTCCCTCTATATATCAGTGAGCTGATTTTTTTGAGGCCTATCTTTAAGGCATCCAAAACTTTCTTCAGGCAATTTCTGGAGATACCAGTCCTGTCTAATTTCGGGTTCAGTGTTAGATTGAAGTCCCCAGCTAGTATGATATGGACTTTGGCCACTTGATTTAGTGTCTGAAAAAATTCCCGGAAGAAGTCATGGCTTTGTTCACAGGGAGCATATATCGAGGCTAGTGTGATAAATTGTTCTTGCACCCTTCCCACGACTATAAGAAATCTGCCGTCGCTATCCCTTCTGAGGGTTTCTAGGATAAAAAGGATTCGGTTATGGAAGAGAATGCCAACCCCTCGCTTTTTTTTCGGCTGCAGACGCTAAATAAAATTGTGAGAATTGTTTATCTAGGTATTTCGGTGAGCTGCTGCGGCTGAAATGGGTTTCCTGGACTAGTAGGAAATGGACCTGTTTTCCTTTATAATCTGTGAATGCGGCTTTTCGTTTTGTCGGGTTGTTAAATTCTTTCACATTGTTATATATAATATTTAAGGCCATTAACATGATATTATGTATGGATAGTTTCCTAATCTGATATAGTATTTGTATAGTCTATACCACAGCTGAAGGGCGAACGTTGTATATGGTCCTATATTTACCAGCATAGCGGCCCAGTGCTGACCCCTGATAGGGGGAACCCGCGGCCCAGGATAGGGATTAGGTAGGGAGTGGGGGTGGGTGGGAAAGGAACAAAAAAAGGCAAAACAAGGAAAAACATAAAGCCGTGTCTGGATGGTTCCAGAGTCGGCTCACCTGTCCTATGTATCGGACTGCCACCTGACCCCTGTATATAGGGTGTCAAGTTATTTTTTAGGGCTGACCTCTGTAGGACTGAGTGGTTCCCATGAACTACTTCCATGGGATACCTCTTGAGGTGCCGGCGAACTACCAGAGTTAGTTCGCACCGGCTATGTTCCACTTGCGTGGAGTGACATGAACTGTGGCACAGTATAACTTTATTATAACGTAATTAACTGTTTTAATTGTGTAACTTAACCTAACTTAACTTTGGCTCCAAGGACGTGTCCTGGTGCCCGAAGATACCCCGTCGCCTATAGGGAAGCCGCCGCCACCGCCGGGGTTGTCCATCTTCTCCTCCCTGGAGGGTTTAAGTCTATTCTCTCTGCGACCCCCAACGGTGGGAACTGGGTGGAACAAGGGTCCACTGTCCGGGCAAGCAAATGCCTGAATGGACAGGATCTCGAAATGGGCATCTCTGAGCACCCCCACAGGCCGCCTGCCTTCTGTCCTGATAACAAAGTAACAAAGCACAATTAATCAACACATTTAAACATGTAAACATGAGCAACACGATCGGGTATAACATAAACCCGACCCCTCTTGTAAGGTCATACCCCTCTCCCCCCCGTCTCCCAGTTATCCCTCTATGTCTGTTGGCCAATTTAGGACCTCTACTAAGTCTGCTATCTCCCCCTTTCACTGTGCGCTTTGTGCCATCTGGGATCTATTATTCCTCCCCTGAGATCAAAACGAGGTGTGAAGTGTTCAGAGCTGCTAAACTGATAATCTACTTAATCTAGGTCACGTTTTAAATTGTGTGGTAGTCCCTCTAATATCAGCGTCTGTTCTTACTATATGGGAGCTCTGCTAATAAAGTCTGCCTCTATGTGTACCTCTCGTTCTATAATCAAGGTCTACTTATATTGTGCCCGAGTGCTTCCGCGGTCTCTTTTGCTCTGTGAAATCTATCTGGGTGCTATCTTACTACCCACCCCACCCTCCCGCCCCCCCAAGTGCCGCAGATAGGCCGCCTCCTCCATAGGCCTTGCCGCGGGCATCTCTCCCCTGCTGACATGTAGCTGTTCCAGTGTCCATGACACCGGAAGTGCTCTCTCCCCCGGAAGTGCTCAGTAGTCTGGAAGTCTCGTGGCTGAGAGGGAGGGTGCGATCACTGCAGCTCCTCTGGCGCGTCGCTGGGCTGTCGTCAGGATTGTGGCTCCTCCCCCTCTCCGATCGCGCCTTCAGCTCAGGTTCCCACCACTGGAAGCCATGAAGATCGATGACGATGGCTGCTGTCTTCCATAGCCTGCAGTTCCTGAAGGTGACCACCAGGGGGGATGATGAAGTGTCCTCGAGGGCCGGTCATTTTAACTAGGAGTGGGAAATTGGGTAACGTCTCCTTTAAGTGCTCAATTGGTCTGATTTAACGATGTCAACCTCGAAACTTCACGTGGATTCAGCTGCCGCCTCTCCCACTCTGCTTCAGAACGTCTCCTACGCTGGATCTGCATCTGATTTGAGGTGAGGAGGTTGAGAGGGACCAGGGCTAGGGGCTTTTTTCAGATGACCTAGTTTTTTCAGGAAGGCGTCCCCGTCCTCGACTCTCTGTAGGGTGTTCGCCACTCCATTCTTGACTATCAGGAGGGCGAATGGGAACAGCCCACGATACCAGATGCCCTTATCTTGCAGAACCCTGGTCAATGGCCCAAGATTTCTCCGTCTAGCGAGGGTAGCCGGGGACAGATCTTGGTTGACCTTGAGCTTGACTCCTTCAAACTCCATGGCTCTCGACTCCCTGGCGATCGGGCATACAGAGTCCTTAATTTTATAAAAGTGGAAGCGCACAATAATGTCGCGAGAGGGGTCTCCTGACTGGGGCTTAGATCGTAAAGCTCTATGACACCTGTCCAAGTGCAGGTCCTGTGCCGTTTTATCAGGTAGCAGGTGTTCTAGCCATTTCTGTATAAAATCCTCCGGGTCGTTAATGGTTTCAGGGACCCCCTAATGTGCACATTGTTTCGCCGATCATGATTCTCGGCATCTTCCTATTTGTCTGTGATATCCCTGATCTTGTCCTCCAGCTGGGCAACAACTTTGTTAGTCTGCTGGAGCGCCCTCGTGTTATCGTCCATTTTGTGTTCCAAGGCTCCGGTCCGTTCTCCTAGCCCGTCCAGGTCCCTCCGTAGATCTCATAACTCTCTGCGGAACATATGTTTAATTTCTCCGCAGAATTCACAGAGATCTTTTCTGGTGACCAGCTCTTGATCACCCGCTCTTGGTACCGGCCTCTCGCTGTCAGAGTCAGATTGCATTGTTAGTGCGGGAACTTCGGAGCCACTCGCAGCTGCGGTGGGATTTTTGTTAAAATATGTTGCGACCGAAGGGTCTTTCGACTTAGATTTAGCCTTGGTTGGCATCTCTGGGGGTTCCAATCGATAGGTCTAATTATCTGTTGCTTGTGGGGTCGCTTAGAATGCCACTTTTAATCGATATTTAAGCCGGTGCGAGGGGAGCTAGGAAACTAAGCTTTCATGCACTCCCGTAATGTTCTTTTCTTAACAGCAATGTACCAAAGTATTCTGCTTTACTTCTGTCCTGCACACTTTAGTAAGTGATACAGGGACTGGTAACATGGAACAACATGTTTGTTGAGAGGGAATACAGTATGTTAATTTTTGCATTTGTATCTTGCAGTCCTTTGACAATTTCTTGTACACTATGTAATTAAACTGATAGTTTAGCCTAGCCTACAAAAGAAAACTGTACTATGTTTATCAAAATGAAAAATGTGTTACAATTCTAGCCAGGTTATGATGGTCAGAATATTAAATAACTGACGTCTTAATGTCGTTAATAAAAAAAAAAGTTTGATTTATACTGTCGCTTGCATGTTTGCTTTTATAAAAAAAAAGTGATGTGAATAAGCAAGAACAAAGTCAAGCTTTTGAGAAAGTAATCATTAACAGCACTTTATTCATCCAACATCCACAATCACATAAGAACCATTTGCAAATGATCAAACAATCAACAAGATTTAGACATGGCTATGCAGTATATTCTCTCTTAATATATTTGTTTTTTCTTCCAACAGTACTTTATATACAGCTGTATCCTGGGATTTGTTTCCTGTTCTGTTTTCTTACGAATAAACTATGAATTGAAAATGATAATCATGGTGATTGCACTGGTGGTGTACAATATCATCCTTCTTCACACACACGCGCCAATGCTTGAAGCTTACAGCAGGTACCTGTATGCAACGATACCACTGGAAAGGTATGATACTGTATGTGATCTTCCTAAGATTAAGTACACCGTTGCACTGTTACTATTGTTTTTTGTTGCAAAACACACAGTATGTGTCATATTACATCGTATATTACATATGATATAATATTACGTTTTTCAGGTGCAAAACTGGTGGTGCAAGAATACCGAAAACAAACATACAAAAAGATTCCCCCTTGAATGCACTCGGGTAGATCAGTGAGTAATGATAAATTTAAAATCCTTTTAATCAATAATAATCAATATTAAAATAGTATTTGGATAGAGGGGTATGGTACAAGAAATCCAGGGCCACCCCCTATTGACATACCGAACAAAAACTCCCAATAAATACAGACATGGAAGGTAACTAAAGGGATCTAAGCATCAGACAACACCGGCATGGATGCCAGGACGGTCCTAGTAATAGTCCAACAGAATAAAGTGCTAGTCACTCGTATGGAATACACTTACAGTGGCGGCAGCTTTTATTTGAAGTAATGCCGGCGGCATGCCGGGATCTACTCCAGCTGCCGCCAGTCAAAACCGCGCGCCACCGCGTTTCCCCCACGCACCCCCCTCCACTCACCCCCCTCCCCTCGCACGCAATTTACCCCCCCTTCCCGACCCCGAACCCGGCTCCTGCTCTGCCCCTCTGCTTCCCCGCACCCCCGCTTACCTTATTTTAATCTCCAGGGGTGTCAGGGAAGCCCGGGGAAGCCGGGGAAGCCGGGCACGCACGTGACTGTGACGTCACAGTGCGCCGCAACGTGCCGCGTCTCCACGCTGCGCACACGCACCCGGCCGGCGGCATTGCTTCAAATAAAAGCTGCCGCTACTGTATATCTGAAATTCACCAGTCTCTATAGGGAAGGCTGCTGATACTAAATCTGAAGAACAAATAAATTGATGCAGATCTAAAAAAACAAAGTGATCATCACACAACAGATGCAGACTAATAAATACACAATCAACATATTACAGTGGGATAGGAGCACCTGACCTAGGAATAAGATGGTCCTGACATAAAGGGCTGGCACAAAATGTGCATAAGTAACACCCTAAGGCACGGTTCACAGACCGTATCAAGTTATAGCCTCGTTAGCAGAACTCATATAGTACCTCTTCATAAACACAGACTTTGGTGTGAAAAGAGAATGTACTAAAATACATCAGTGCTAGATAGGTGTCTAACATATAACTGAACCACTGATAATCAGTCTCGTTGGAAATGTGTGTACAGGTGATGTACAATCATAGTGCTGGAAAGAAGTCTACCAGTGTTAATACACTGCACATATGTTAAATGAGCCATGTCACACTGAGTGGCAACCACATAATAAAACATACATACATAGAGAGATACGTAGAATCAGTAATATGACACTGCACCTATAAGCCACGTTACTCTTAAACGTTTAAATACATAAGTCTCCACAAATGGCAACCGCTTAGTTTATCGTGTACCAGCATGGAGGCAGTTCTGTATATGTAGACCACCTCCCAGGGTAGCGCAACATAGTGTGTGTGTCACAAGCTAGGAAACAGTGTACTTAGCTTGGTTCAGATGTTTCCACTGATACATAGTAAAACCCTGAGAGGAGGGGAGAGCTGGAGGCACCGGCGGCAAGACAGCAGAGATGTTAATCAGGCAGCTGAAGATGCCTGAGCGCTGGAGCGCATGTCAGTCGCGTCCGCTCTGTATGGTGACATCACGCCGTGTGATCACCTGACGCACGTTTCGCGCGGTTTCACTTTGAGAAAGCGTGAAACCGCGCGAAACGTGCGTCAGGTGATCACACAGCGTGACGTCACCATACAGAGCGGACGCGACTGACATGCGCTCCAGCGCTCAGGCATCTTCGGCTGCCTGATTACCATCTTTGCTGCCTTGCCGCCGGTGCCTCCAGCTCTCCCCTCCTTATGTCTACATATACAGAACTGCCTCCATGCTGGTACACGATAAATTAAGTGGTTGCCATTTGTGGAGACTTATGTATTTAAACGTTTAAGAGTAACGTGGCTTATAGGTGCAGTGTTATATTACTGATTCTACGTATCTCTCAATGTATGTATGTTTTATTATGTGGTTGCCACTCAGTGTGACATGGCTCATTTAACATATGTGCAGTGTATTAACACTAGTAGACTTCTTTCCAGCACTATGATTATACATCACCTGTACACACATTTCCAACGAGACTGATTATCAGTGGTTCAGTTATATGTTAGATACCTACCTACAGTAGCACTGATGTATTTTAGTACATTCTCTTTTCACACCAAAGTCTGTGTTTATGAAGAGGTCCTATATGAGTTCTGCTAACGAGGCTATAACTTGATACGGTCTGTGTACCGTGCCTTAGGGTGCTACTTATGCACATTTTGTGCTAGCCCTTTATGTCAGGACCATCTTATTGCTAGGTCAGGTGCTCCTATCCCACTGTAATATGTTGATTGTGTATTTATTAGTCTGCATCTGTTGTGTGATGATCACTTTGTTTTTTTAGATCTGCATCAATTTATTTGTTCTTCAGATTTAGTATCAGCAGCCTTCCCTATAGAGACTGGTGAATTTCAGATATAAGTGTATTCCATACGAGTGACTAGCACTTTATTCTGTTGGACTATTACTAGAACCGTCCTGGCATCCATGCCGGTGTTGTCTGATGCTTAGATCCCTTTAGTTACCTTCCATGTCTGTATTTATTGGGAGTTTTTGTTCGGTATGTCAATAGGGGGTGGCCCTGGATTTCTTGTACCATACACCTCTATCCAAATACTATTTTAATATTGATTATTATTGATTAAAAGGATTTTAAATTTATCATTACTCACTGATCTACCCGAGTGCATTCAAGGGGGAATCATTTTGTATGTTTGTTTTCAGTATCCCTTGTCCCCTTTTGCACCGTTGTATGATCTTTTGTACTTAATCTACTTACCATATTTACCTCATTACCTTGCTGATGCGGGAGCTCTTCACTCCCCTTCCCATCCCCCATCTCTTCCATTCCCCTGGTTTTCAGGTGCAAGAATACCACCAGATTTAACACATATACTATCCGAAACACGTTATTCTGGTACTGAAAGGCAATAATCATAAAAACAAGCACTGCCACCTTAAACCTTACCTTAAATCTTCCAAGACCATTATCCTTCCTCTTTTTTCCTGCATGCCAAATTACGTTTGGGCATCTCCAACCCGTTAAAGGGCAGATATGAAGTACTGCTTACTTATTTGCCTATTGTAATATGGTGGGGATTGACTTACTTACCATTCTTGTCACTGTATAAATGAAAGCTATTGAAAAATAACTCTCTTCGGCACTGCCATCATACTAAATGACATTGGCAATTTTCAGAATGATGCATATTTATTTATATAGTGGCAATATTATGATGTGCAAGATTAGTCATGATAAATCAGTGTGGACATCTTGATAACATGATCTCTAGAAGACCCATCCTCTTTCCCCTTTAAAATTATGTAAAACACAACCTACTGAAACCCCAGATCCCAATAAAGCCCAGGCCACACAGTATTGGAGGTAAAGGCCATATCATTTATTGAAAAGCTCAATGAAATTACTTAATTATAAATAGCTTTAAAGACAATAACAAATACAGATGTAGTCAGATTTACTGTCTGTGGAATCACGGGATGAAAAGCAGAATGGCGCAGTTCGAGCGACAGATAAAGTAGCGACTTTCTGCAAGGGGTCTGTTCTTCCATACAAAAAAATCATACAGTAGACTAACAGGGAGGGTGAAAGGGAGACTGTTCAGATAGTCTCCAAAAGACTAAGAAAATCAGAGACTGAGTTACAAAAAAGATCCTCTATACACCCATATTTCCAAAAGCCAGTTAAAACCCCTTACAATCCCAGGCAGCTTCAAATCTTCCTTTTTTTTCTTCAATGTTTTTATTAGGCATTTTTAGAGAATACAACATTTCTGACAAATTTTGTTGCCTAACATTTTCCAAAACATAAATTTTTTTTAAAGGGGGGGAAAGAAGGGCAACCTAAGTTGTCCATGATAAAAAGGGGGGGAGCCTTCATAGAGAGAAGGTAAGGAGGGAGGGTGGAGGGGTGGTTGAGGGGGTGGGAGGAAGAGGGGGGGGAGGAGGATGGGGGGGAGGGTATTGTCATCCTACAGGGCTGATAGGGTGTGGCTGGTGAGGTTCGTACTGATTTTTTCTTATGGGGGGGGGAGTTAGTCTCCCACCTCCCTGGGTTGATCGGGGCGCTCTGGTAAAGTGGAACCAGGGTTCCCAGATATCCTCAAAGGCCGGGGTTTTTTGTCTGATGTTGGCTGTGAGCCTTTCCATAGTCATTACTTCCCCAATCCTTTTCTTTATTGTATTGAGCGCTGGCGTAGCTGTTTTCCTCCAGGAGGTCGCAATACAGCATCTCGCCGCAGTGAGAATGAAGGATATTCATTTCCTGGTGGGCCGAACTATATTCGGCATGGGTGCTGCCAACAGGAAGGTCAGTGGTTCAATAGGAATTTCTAGGCCTGTGACCTCTTTTATAAGAATTTGGACCTTGGCCCAGTATTTCACAATTTCTGGACAGGTCCAGCAGATGTGGGCAATGTCCCCTCTATTACCACAGCCTCTCCAACATTGGTCTGATGCCAGAGGGTAGATCTGGTTTAATCGTGCTGGGGTAAGATACCAGCCAAACATGATCTTATAGATGTTTTCCTTAATTGTGGTGCAAAGGGAAGTTTCTGAGGCTGCCTGCCAGATTTCCTCCCAAGTCTCTCTTTCTATATCAACGTTTAGGTCAGCTGACCATCGCAGCATGTAGTCGTGCTGTGTAGGGGACGTTGAGCGCATTAGGATATTGTATATGTCTGAGATGAGTCCCTTCTGGTAAGACTTGTCCTCACACAAGAGTTCAAACGTCGTGAGAGTGGGGTATTCTGGATGAGAGCACGTAGCTCTGACAAAATTTCTAATTTGTAGATATTTAAAGGTGTCCAATTTTGTAATTTTAAATTTGTTCCTCAGTTCTTGGTAGCTCAGGAGCTTCCCTAGGCTCAGTACGTCGGCAATCGCCTCTATACCCCGTGTGTGAAAGTGGGCGAACAGCTTAGATCCGCATCCTGGAGGGAATTTAGGGTTATTAACGAAGGGGGTGAGTTGTGAGTTTATGGATGTGAGGTTAAATTTAAGTTTGCAACTGGACCAGGTGTCCCACGTGAATCGTGAGGCCTGTAGCTTAAGATTGTGTAAGTGGCCATCACCTCTGTTCAGGCTCCAGAGGCAGGCTTGCAGAGAAGGCAGTTTGGTACACCGAGTTTCCATTCCCACCCAGCAACATCGGGTCGGGTCTGAGTTCCACATTACTACCTGCCTGAGCTGAGCGGCTAGATAATATTTATATAGGTCAGGCACCCCCATCCCTCCTCTGGATCTCGTGGTCATCAGGACTGATATGGCTACCCTGGGTCTTTTACCCTGCCAAATGAAGTGGAGTAGTCTATTCTGTATATATTTTAGATCGGCGGCCGGGACCTGGATTGGGAGCATCTGGAATAGGTACAACATTCTTGGGAGTATATTCATTTTGGTAGAGATCATCCTCCCAATCCATGAGATCTGATAACCTTCCCACCGATCTAGATCCCTTTTGATCTGATCCCATAGTTTCGGGTAGTTATCCCTATATAGGTCCCGATAGTGCCTAGATACATTAATTCCCAGATACTTAATGCACGAGGGGCACCATCGGTAGCTGAAATTCAGCTTGAGGAGTTTGATTGTGGGGTCGGGAAGACTAATATTTAGGGCCTCAGATTTGTCGCTATTTATTTTATATCCTGATACCTTTCCAAACTCCGTCAGTTCCATCTGGAGGTTGGGGAGGGAAGTTAGGGGTCTGGTCAAGGTCAGGATAATATCGTCAGCGAATAGGGAAATTTTGTATTGTTCAGTGGCCATAGGTATACCCTGGATGTTTGGGTTTTGTCTTATTTTGGCCGCCAGTGGTTCAATCGTGAGAGCGAAAAGGAGAGGGGAGAGGGGGCAACCCTGTCGGGTACCATTTCGAATGTGGATTTGTTCCGCTCCTCCACCCGATAGTCTAACTGAGGCGGATGGAGTTTGGTAGAGCGCCTGGACACCCGTAAGAAAGGAGTCCCTGAATCCGAATTTTTTTAATGTTTGGTCTAGGAACAGCCAGTCAATTCTGTCAAATGCCTTCTCTGCGTCTAAGCTTAGTAACATAGCTTGTGAGTCTGTAAGGTGGGCCTGGTCAACAAGGTTAATGATTTTACGGGTATTGTCTGAGGCCTGACGGCCCAGGACAAACCCGACCTGGTCCATGTGTACTAGTCTCGGGAGAATTGGATTAAGTCTGTTCGCCAATATTTTACTGTATAGTTTTAGATCATTGTTCAACAGTGAGATTGGTCTATAGCTACCGCATTGTGTGGGGTCCTTCCCTTCTTTAAGGATTATGGCCAAATTGGCGGATGACATTGAAGATGGGATAGGACATCCTTCTAAGAATGAGTTGAACAATTGTAAAAGGTGGGTGGACAGAATGGGGAGAAACTTCTTATAGTAGGCATTTGTGAAACCATCAGGGCCCGGTGCTTTAGAAATTTTGGAGGCCTTAACGGCCCATTCTAGTTCTTCCGCCGTTATTTTGGCGTTCAGGAGAAGGAGTTCCTCCTCTGTTAATGAGGGGAGGTCGCAGTCAGCTAGATAATCAATGGTAGCCGATAGCTCTTTCGGGTCTGGGCTAGCAGAGTGAGCCCGTAGGTTATATAATTTAGAGTAAAATTTAGTGAATTCCTCTGCAATTTTTTTTTCATTGTATAGGAGCTCACCAGCACTATTCCGAATCGCCGTTATTTGCGATCTTTTGTGTATGCCTCGTAACTTGCTAGCAAGAAGTCTGTCGGCCTTGTTCCCTTTATCGTAATACCTCTGACCCGTCCATTTAAGAGCTTTTTCGACATTGTCCATTTGAATTATTCTTAAGTCGCTTCTGGTAGAAGTCAACTGTTTATAAATTTTCCGGGAAGGGTTATTTTTATGCTGTTGTTCTAAACTTATTATTTTGTCTGTTAGCTCTTTGGTTTGTTTAAGTTTAGTTTTTTTCCTATGGGAGGCAATCGAGATGAAATGTCCTCTAATTGTCGCCTTATGGGCTTCCCACAGGCTCGCTGGAGAGGTAACAGTACCTATATTTGTCCGGAAATATTCCTTAAGGGATTTTTTGATCTCCCGTACTGTCTCCGAGTGATTCAGTAGGGAGTCGTTCAGTCTCCAGGAATACGAGGTTGTTTTCACGAATGGAATGGATAGGGTCAGGGTGATGGGAGCATGATCTGACCACGTGATTGGGCCGATGTCAGTATCTAGGGCGGCTTCTAGGATGTTCTTGGTAGCAAGAAAGTAGTCTATATGGGAATATGTCTGGTGAGGGGCCGAGTAAAAGGTATAATCCCTTTGTCCCTAGTGTTGTGTTCTCCAGATGTCTAAAAGTGAAAAGTCCCCCATTATGTCCTTGAATTTTTTCCCCAGTCTTTGTGACTGGGTGGATTGTTGTCGCCCTGGGAGGCTCGATTTATCTTCTTTAGGGTTGAGAGCCATATTTAGATCGCCTGCAATAAGTAGCGATGATAGATATTGGGGGTCAATTTCTGCCAGAACTGTTTTTAAGAAATCTGTCTGGTTCTCGTTTGGGGCATATAGGTTAATAAGGGCGATTGCCGAGCCTGAGAGCGAACCGTAGACCACAATAAATCTTCCCTCTGGATCTGCCTGGATTTTAGCAAGATTAAATGGTGTGCCCTGACGAATCAGAATGGCGACCCCTCTGCGTTTACTACTATATGAGGCGAAGTAGCTCATCGGATACACATGCTGGAATGTTTTAGGCGGCTCCCGAGATGTGAAGTGTGTCTCCTGGAGGAAAACAACATCGCCTCCCAACCTCTTAAGTTCCTGTAGGGCCAGGCGTCTTTTTCTGGTGTTGTGGAGGCCCTTGACAATTAGGGAAATAAACTTTAGAGCTTGTTGGCGTGACATTCTGCTTGGAATGGACGTTGACTATTTGTAAACTTTAAGTTAAGATGGTAGCTGGACAGCCAAGTGGGACGGGGGGTAGGGTGGGAGGGGAACCGCTGGGATAGGATCAGCGGAGGTAGAAAAGAGGGAAGGTAGACCCTATTGGGGTCTGTAAAGTTTGAAACCAATCTGGTTTAAAGACCGGTTGGGGTGGTTTAAGACCCTAGGGGGGCGGGTCCGACGACTGTCTCCAGTAAGGGTGGGCCGAGTAGAAACCCTTAGCTATTGGAAGTTACAGCCAAAACATGCAGACCGTGGGTGTGCTAGAAGATTGGGTTTCTCTCCTGTATGGGCAATGTGGGGAGTGGGAAGGGGAGAGGGCAGGTGCTGGGCTGCTCAGTTCTAATGGTGGGCGGTGGGGGGGAGGTGAGTGGGTGGGGGGTTCAGGGTTAGGCTGGGTAGGGGACCGCTTCTGGGAAGAGTCCGATTAATGTGTACCTAGCTTCTGTACTGTGTTTACAGGCGCTCATATAGTGTACCTTGACCGCTCGGGTAGGTGTCTATAAGTGTTGAATGAGCCTGAGGTCTCTTGGGCCCTCCCGGGGCGGTGAGGTTCGGGTGCGTCCCCTCCGTGGAGTGGTCCTTGGTGTGAGAAGAGGGGAAAGAGAGGAGGGTGGGGGGGTGGAGGGGAGGAGTTGGGGGAAGGTGTGGGAGGAAAAGGGGGGTGATACGGGAGGGGGGAGGGGGGGAGATAAGGGGCAGAAGGGGGGGAGAACAGTTCTGACATATCATAAGCATAGCATTCAATACCAACGTTGCCTCCTGCTTTTAGTCCGAGCAGTGTCTCTCTCACCTGTGTGTTGGTGGGAACAGTTTTAGCAGAGTGAGAGGGTAGTTAGTTGGTGAAGGCGGGGGGGGGGTTGGTGGTAGGGGTAGGGTGGGGGGAGGGAGAGGGGAAGAGGGGGGAGGGGGGGAGAGGGGGGAGGGGGAGAGGGAGGGGGGGGAGGTGGAGAGGGGGGAGTGGGAGAGGGAGGGGGGGAGGGGGGGAGAGGAAGGGGGGGGAGGGTAGGAGGGAGGGAGAGAGGGGGGTGGGGGTGGTGGGGGGAGGAGGGGGTGGTGGGGATGGGGGAAGGGGAGAGGGGGGGGAATGGGAGAGGGGGGGAAGGGGAGAGGGGGGGAAGGGGAGAGGGGGGGAAGGGAAGAGGGGGGGGGGAGAGTGAGAGGGGGGGGAAGGGGAGAGGGGGGGGCGAAGGGGGGGTAGGGAAGGGGGGGGGTAGGGGAACGGGGAGGGGGTAGGGGAACAGGGGGGGGATACATATATCCGCATAAGCAACAATTAGTCTCAGCCTGTAAGTGAAGCGAGCATAATAACATGAGCTCCATTCGGAGCAATAACAGTAACGTTCGCAGCAGCAACAACAGAACCCTTTCATGGGGCCCTGAATCAAAATCAAAATGGGGGAACATCTATAACGCTAACGATAAAGGAATGGGAGCTTGAGGGAAGGAGTCAATGTCTAATCCTGATAATCCTTCTAGTGGGGGATAACACAACTATAGGGTAGTGAGGGGGGAACCCAGCTGACTCTTAGGGGTGGTAGGAAGAGACTCAGAGGGGAATATATGTGGGTATCATAGTTTTACAGACCCCATCCCTGGAAGTATGACCGCGGAAGGGCTCATATGGGGCTGTGGAGACTTGCGCTGGCAGCACTCCTCCAGGGAGGGAGAGGGAGCCCGGGATCCAGTGAGGGTATAAGATTGCCCCGGAAGGGCCCATCGGCCGAGAGGGGGGAGTGCCAGGTTGCCCCGAGCTGGGAGTATCCTGTGGTATCAGCTGTATGTCACTCAGCAGCTGGGTGTCGCTCGGGGGGCCCGGCACTCCGGCCCCGGTATCGCCCCCTGGACCAGGAGCAGACGAGGCCTCCGTCGGCGCCGGGCGTGGGTCACGCACCCTGCTGACGTCATTTGCGGCTCATCCGTGAGCCCCATGAGGCTCCACGGGCGGGGACGGCTTCCGGGTTCAGGCGGGGTCTCCGTTGGCGCCGGATGTGAGTCGCGCCTCCTACTGACATCAGCCGTGGCGCTCCAGCAGGTCCCACGGAGCCCCGCGGGCGGGGACGTCCCCAGCAGGCGCCATTTTGTGGAGGGAGCTTGCAACTCAGCCAGGGGCGCCACGTGGACCGGTAAGTTCGTTCCGGACGCCATTTTGGGGAGAAATTTGGAGCAGGCGATTGCGTTTTCCTCGTCGATCACCGGGAGTAGCCGCGAAGATCCGCAGTTGGTCGCGCGGTGTCCGCCCTCCGATTATCCTTGGTGGGGCTTCTGGGACCGGGGAGGAAGAAGGGCACCCCGCGGCCGTGATCCGGAGGTCTTCTTCATGGGAAGGTAAGAAGGTAAGGTCGCATCAGGCGCCATTTTGGGTGAGTTTCAGGGCTGATGCTGGCGTGGATCCGGGCTGGAGGTTGGTTTGTCTGTGAGTTTTTCTTTATCTGTCGCGGGATTGTCTTTGCTCGGCAATCCGCTCCGAGGCTCTCACAGGTTGGTCATCTTTTTCCTGGTCCCGGTTACCAGCTGGGTGGGCAGGTTGGAGGGAGTCCACGGGAAGGCCCAGGGTTTTTGCTAAGTGCATCATATCCTCAGGGTGCCGGATGGTGAGGAATTTACCCTTGTGGGGAATAATCAATTTGAAAGGGAACCCCCATCTGTAGTTTATTTCTTTCGCACGAAGGAGTAATGTTAGGGGACGTAGTGCTTTGCGTCGATCCACCGTAAGCTTGGAGAGGTCGTTATAGACCTGAAGCGGGTCGCTGCAGAACGCGATCGTGTCCCTCCCTCTGCTAGCTCCTATTAGTTTGTCTTTGGTGGAGTAGCTGTGGAGCCGCACGATCACGTCCCGCCGACGGTTGGGGTCCTCGGAGCGCGGGCCCAGGGCTCTGTGCGCCCTATCCATTTCCAAGTCCCGGGAATCAAGGTCTGGGCATATGGAGAGGAAGAAGTCCTTCAGGTATGCGCGCAGATGCGTGGGTAGCACCGCCCCAGGGATGCCGCGGATCCGCAGGTTCTGGCGGCGATCCCTGTTTTCCTGGTCCTCCAGTCCGTCACGTAGTATATTTATTTCTTGGCCCAGGCGTATGATCTCGTCATCGGCCTCTGAATGGTGGTGTAAGGCCTCATCCAGCCTGGTCTCCAGTGTGGTAGTGCGTTCCTGCAGCCCCTGGATATCATGCCTAATTTCGGCTACCGCGTCCTTTATATTAGCCTGTAGTGAACGTTGGAGCTTGGCATGGAGTTCCTCCAGGTATGCCTTTGTGATCCCCTCGTCCGGGGAAGGGGGGGTCTCGGTAGGGCTTGCTGAGTCTGAGAGGCCTTGTTTGCCTCGTGGGCCCAAAGCCTGGGGGCCATATTGCTTTCTATTCCCTGTCTCAGTAGGCTGTTTTGCAGGAGAGAAGTACTTCCCCACTCCCTGAGTCGGGGGATTTTCCCCCTTATTAGCCATCTCTCTTGTTTTAGAGGGTCGTCAGGGGCTTTTTTCAGGGTTTTTGTCCGGGGTAAAAGGGCTATAATCCGTGGTTATTCAGGAGGGTCTCTGGAGCTCAGCCTTTACCCGACTGTCCTGGATGACGTCATCGACACGCCCCCTTCAAATCTTCCTTTTACCTAAATACAAATAGCTCTATGTATAAAAAAGTTTATACTTCATATACTTGCCTATGGGTCAGGTTCCTTCTAAAGACTAGACCTACCAGAGAACAACTGTTACTATAATGTATCCAGGTTCTAACACAGACTACAGTGTATCCCATCCCTTGAGCCCCAGTGTATCCCCTTGAAAGGATACTTTTTCTCTTTATACTGTATGTGTAAAAAGCCAAATTCTAACAAGGTCATTATTTTGACACCCATCAACACTAATTTATTCCTGCTACAGACAACATATATGTATTAATTTTGCTTGTGCCATTTTCGGTGGGCATCTGTGTCTGTCTGCGATGATAATTTATTTTGCATATTGGCGCAGGTCCATGTATAAAGGAATGTGCAGCTTGTGCTACTTTTCTTGATGGTTTTCTCTGTGGGTTTTCTCTGTTGCCTTAATGGTGGCGTAAGACTTTCTTTTAGCACAGAATACTAGGGCAGCAAATTCTAAAACGGTAGAAATACACTTCTTTAATATGTGACATTTCAGCCAAAAAGAACATGCTACTTTCTTTACGCAGTAGCATCAGTGCCCCCGTACCTCTTGATACATAGAGCCCATGGTATCCTACTTCAATATCCATAACCAACCAATCAGAAGCAAAAGGGGTGTGGACATACCCTAGTAGTTTAGGACACACTCCCCATAACCCCTCTGGGCTAGCTTGGATTGCATAAATGGAAGAACTATTTTATCTCCTCAATACTTTGCATTAACCTAAAAAAATAGGAGACCCTCTAGATGTCCTGAAAAATTGCAACACATCACTTATTACTTGCATTGATCAGAAATGTACTGTACTACAAAGGTAAAAACAACTGATTAGACTTTACTCCCTTTCATCTTGTGTATGTGGACTGAGAAACATTGTAGTTAGAAAGTCGTTCATCCTCAGTGAGAATAATGGAGATGGCAGAGGAGAGGGACTACAGGCTTTTTTTGTCTGTAATTTCAAGCTTTTGTATCATTCATTGTACAATTGAGGTTGTATGTTAATGTATATTCTGCACTGTTAATTATATAGGAGCAAATATGTAGGACCACTATAAATAAGCAATAATTAATTGGAATGAATGAAACATTGCTAATCTAATTGCTCAGTAAGTACTAGGAAACATGTCCAGGCAGCTTCACGTATAGCGTATATATTCAAAGATAAGCTGGACCAAAACAGGGGTGCTACACAATAAACCAAAGCTTCTGCTTTTAACATAAGCATAAATAATAAAGATATTGTTGTGATTTTCATCATTTTTCTATTTATTTACGTCAACATTTGTACCTATTTTTTAATAGACAGCAAGCGACCTTTACAATTTGGCAACAGGTACAGTACATAGTATTGTATTATATAAAGATGATTTAATAATCGGAAATACCAATATTCGTATAGAGAAAGGTATATAATACACCTCAAATGTACCACTTACATAAAAGAATATATAATGAAAACAATAAAGACAATTGCCAAGCACATATTGTAACATAAATAGCACATAATGATTACATGCCTTAGCTGCAGTCACATGGGAGTCCTCCTGCCATGACGAAATGTACACTGAGTGCACGAAACGTACAGTACATAGGGATTTTAGTGACGCCACGACGGTAGCGTAAACACGTGAGGTGGCTGGTATCTGAAAGCTCTAGGAGACTAGGCTGCATGGCGATATATTGTAACAATGGGCTCCTGCTGCTATTTTTCAAACACTTGGTTGCCGCTAAGCAATAAGACTGCTGACTCACTAACAACTTATATGTTTACATATTGGATGAGCTACTACTGCTACGGTGTAACAGGAGACTTATCACTGTTCAGTAATGTGCCTTTAATCTAGCAGTGTGGTAGTTAATTACTAAACACCACCTGCCTGATTAGATTGCTTACAAAAGCCTGCCTTTGAGACAGGAAGTGACTCCTTAGCTCTGACTGAGAGCTGACCTTTGGAGACAGCACATGTCTTGAGCTCTGCCCTGCATAGCTGATTGCAAGACACCACATAAGACTTCTAAACCTGGATGCTGATATTTTCTGTGCATGCACGGGTGCGGTTCCAGGAGAGCAGAGAAGCTTACTCTACAGCAGCTAACAGATAAGACTTTCATTATTAAGAGACTGCTTATATCTGCTTATTTTCATGCTATATGTTTTGGGGGCTGCGAGACATGCTTGACTTAGGGAGTTGTGAATTAATTGCATGGTATTTTCACTAGAGATACTCCCAAGTGAATAGAAGCTTTGTTTAACCCTGTGTTTGGATGATTTCCTGATAAAAAGGAAAAGGCACAATAAAGCCTATTATAATTTCACATTATAAAGACTCCAATTGTGTACCTCTGTGAACGTCCGTCTACATATGGTGTCAGAAGTGGGATAAGACCGGAGATTTTTATGTGAATTTTTTTTAATGCTTTTTGCTTACAAACAGTCTGAGAGAAAAAAAAAACCCCATGCAGCAGAGATCAGAGTTAAAAGGACACACCACTGAAACATACACTGCATTGAAACTTACAAAACCACAGATGGACTCTTTGCCCCCCTCCCAAGAGGAGAGAGACTGCTGAAGCAGCTAAAACTTTATTTGCCTATCACAAAGCGTAATATGGTCATTGAAATAGGGGTTTTGCCTTCCAGCCATAGTCAGGGTTCAAGTAGTGAGTCAGCCATTAAAAGGGATAGGTGTTTGTTGTTTTCAAAAGTTTCGCTGAAGCAGTGAATACAGATGGTGACCCACGAGTGGTACTGATTTTGCAAATAATGGTTGCCACACCGCATAGGGCTGCCAGCTGTGAATGGAGTATATGCAGAAAAGTGTGAAAATTGATACACGACTGTGCTGAAGCAGGGGAATTTTTAGCAAACAAATGCTGAGTGTAAAATTGCCCTATAAAGGAAAAGGTTTTTCAAAGCCAATTGCTGAGTGTTGAGCCCACTGCAAAGAATGTTTTTTTTTCTGCAAGTAAAAAAGTATTCCTATTATCTTGGGAGCAAAACAGACAGCCAAAGTGTGAAGTGTGAATGCCATAATACCCAAAGATGAGACTGAAAATTACTGAACTCAGGCAGAAAACCAAATTCTGTTGCTGAAGTGGAGGGATTGCACCTAGCAAGTAAATGGTGTATAGAAAATAGACTTTTTTTTACCTAGCAACTGCACATCTTGTATACCTGATAAAAGAAAATGCATGCACAGGACTGCTGATATTGAAAAAAAATTTTTACCCAAGAAAGAAAAGTCTACAGAGATGCCTGTGAGAGCTACGAACTCTACAAGCAAAATATGCCCATCTGTAGGACTACCACAATTGGGGGTTCTAGCAAATACAGTGGCAACAGCTGCAATAGCGCCTCCTGAGGTCAGGAAGAAAATTACACCTGATAGCCTAAAAATGGAGGACAAGATGCAGCTTTCCTGTAATGAACCCTACCCCACGGAAGAGTGGCCCTTCCAGTCCAATAAAGAGGAAGGTAGAGTTAACCCCTAAGGTGGTGCTTCAAATTGGTGTCGGTTTGAGGACTGTTGTGATCCTCAGTGTAACAGTGGTAGGGCAGATTTGCCAGATTAGAAGTTATAAATGGGAGCAGTGAGATAGGTACCCCTATATAGAGAATGGTAGCATAATAGCATAATACTTCATTCAGGCACAATAAGGCACAATTCGGATAGCCGTTTGATAGGGAAAGTGATCTCTAACCTGACCGGAGTGCTTCTCCCATCCGGCGGTTCCTTCTGTGGCGGGTCATGTGTTCCCGGCGGGTCCTCGAGCAGGGAGTACAGAGACTCGTATAGCTGGCTCGTTGGTGCCTGCTGGCTGTCCGTTCCAGAGAAGGGGACCTCACCGCTGCTCTCCTTGAGGCGTGCATCCGTCCCAGAACAGGTAAGTAAGAAGGAGGGGAGTGACAGGGACTTGGAGCACAGCAACAAAAACCAACAGGCTGGCGGCAGTGGCAGCGTGCAAAAACTTTATTACGGCAACATTGCCATCATAAAAACAGGACAGGTACTCTGACGCGTTTCGTCTAAGAGACTTTTTCAAAGAGGAAGTCTACAGAGATGCCTGTGAGAGCTACGAACTCTACAAGCAAAATATGCCCATCTGTAGGACTACCACAATTGGGGGTTCTAGCAAATACAGTGGCAACAGCTGCAATAGCGCCTCCTGAGATCAGGAAGAAAATTACACCTGATAGCCTAAAAATGGAGGACAAGATGCAGCTTTCCTGTAATGAACCCTACCCCACGGAAGAGTGGCCCTTCCAGTCCAATAAAGAGGAAGACATCTCTTACGGGGAACCCGAACCGAGTCACATCCACAAAACACCCCAAGAATGGTGGGGGTGCCTGAACTCGGCACAGAAAAGACCGCTCCCTTTGATGACGAATATGATCAGCAGGAGACAGAGCGGGAGCAGTGGATCACCGAATATTTCTGTCAGCTAAAGCAGCTGCAAGAAAAGCCTTTCGTATATAATGAAGCTGCTAAAATTTCAAATGAAGATGGAGACCCCAATATCCCTGAAGGGACGGTGTCATCCAAATCAAAAAGGCGGAAAAAGAAAAAGAAAAGCAGTTCATCATTTACCGTGGAAGGAACAGACACGTCCGCAGATCCTGTGGAGGAAAAGGGGGACATAGTTGCCCTGCAGCCTAGAGAAAATGGAGAATTCGTCCCACGGGTAACCGAATATCCAGAGGGCCCAACGCAGAAGTCGTGTACCCCAAAGAAGTGTCTGTCCGGTGCCAACAGTGAGGAACCCTCGGCCAACCATCCCAGGGAAGTGGAGTCGGAGCCAGTGAGTGACGATCCCTTGACCAGCCCTGAAGATGCACTGCAAGCTGCCAGGCATGACTGTGATCTACTCTGTGAAGAATTGGAAAGGGAGAGAAAAAATAATGCTGAGCTACAGAAGACTGTGCTCGCAATTTACTCTGCGGCCAAGACCGAATTGGAGGATCTCAAGACTGAGCTAGATACTGCAAAGGCTACTATTTCTGCCATGGAGGAAAAGCAGAGCCAATCTGATAAAATGGTGGCTACGCTAAAGCGGAAGTATGAGGAGGCACTGAAGCAGATGACAGTCTTCCAGCAAGAGGTTCACACTCTTCGCATAGAGCTGAATGCCTCACAACAGGAGGTCAACAGTGTCCGGATAGAGGTGGACGTATCTCAAAAAGAGGTTCAGACACTCCGCAGAGCACTGGATGCCTCACATCATGAGACCAACAGCTGCCGCACAGAGCTGGAAGTTTCCAGAAAGGAACTACACAGTCTCACTGAGGAGCTGGACATTGCTATAGAAACTATTGGTAATCTTGAAACAGATCTCAAAGTCTCTCAGAAGGAGCTTCAGACCCGCAACCTAGAGAAGGAAGTCTCACGCCAGGAGATTGTCATTCTCAAAGCAGATGTGCGTAAATGGAAGGAGGACTGCAAAGAGGCCCTGAAGAATACAGAGACTGAAAAAGGAGAAAATTCAAGATTAAAAAGAGAAAACTTAAAACTGAAAGAAGAAAATTTTCAGTTAACAGAAGAAGTCAATGAAAAGTTTGACACAGAGCACCGACTGCAGAACCAACTGCAAGGTCTGCGTACACACCTCCAGTATGCTGAGGAGAAGCATCAAACACTACAGGAAGAAAAACTGCAGGCTGCTAAAGAGGTACAAGCGCTGCAGGAACGTCTGAATACCCAGTACGTCCCCACAGAGCAGTATGAGGAGCTAAAGGCCACGCTGCATGTCTTCAGAGCATCGTTGGAAGCGAAGCTTCGATACCAGGTGACTCTGTATGAGAGGGAGCATGAGAAGGCTCAGAAACTGGAGCAAGAGCTGGAGAGACAGAGAGACTGTTCCATTCCCTTGAGTCAGTACACCAAGGAGAAAACAGACGCAGCGGCAACCTTGACGACAAAAATTGCAGAGCTCCAGAATATGAAGGAGACTCTGATACAGATTTCTCCAATATGGAAAAAGGTATTGGCTCTGCCCAAGCACCAGTATCCCACAGTAACTAATGCCCGTAAGGAGAAGGGTACAGTGAGAGTTGGGGACTCCATGCAACTTCAAAACAAAATTACGAAGTTTGAGCCACCAAAGAAAGCACTAGCCAAACCAACAGCTGCCCAGCAGGCAACAAACAGAAGTAGGAGTGCAGAATCAAAGCCAGAAGAATCCTTAGCTGAAGAAGCTGAACTGACGACTCCGTGGTGTGGAGAAGCTGCAGAAAGACCACTTCAAGAGCAGAAAACTCTAAGGGCTAGTCCTAACTGCTCTACAACTGTTGCCATACACTTTGTCTACAAAAAGAGGAGTGCCAGACGCAACAGAAATCTCAAGACCGCGCACGCGATAAAAAGACTTTACGTGGAAAAAGTCCTCCTCGAGTGACTGAGGAGTGCTGATCTCAAGCATCTTCGGGAGGAGACAAAAATAAACTGGAGAAAGGGCTCCAATCCCAGCAGGACAGAGGGTTCTCTTCCTCCATCCACTCTCATTCAAGTCACAGAGATATCTAGAATGAGAGTGGAAGGATGGGCTTTGGCCGTGGTAAGCCTGAGCTTCCCACAAACAGGGGAGGTATGTAACAGGGGACTTATCCCTGTTCAGTAATGTGCCTTTAATCTAGCAGTGTGTTAGTTAATTACTAAACACCACCTGCCTGATTAGATTGCTTACAAAAGCCTGCCTTTGAGACAGGAAGTGACTCTCCTTAGCTCTGACTGAGAGCTGACCTTTGGAGACAGCACATGTCTTGAGCTCTGCCCAGCATAGCTGATTGCAAGACACCAAATAAGACATCTAAACCTGGATGCTGATATTTTCTGTGCACGCACGGGTGCGGTTCCAGGAGAGCAGAGAAGCTTACTCTACAGCAGCTAACAGATACGACTTTCATTATTAAGAGACTGCTTATGTCTGCTTATTTTCATGCTATATGTTTTGGGGAAACAGGCAGTGTTATATAACTAATAGTTACTTTTTTCTAAGGTGAAGCAAATGTAACCTGAGTAGGTGTGGTAGCTCAGGTGTCTAATGTCTAATTGGGAGGGTGGACACACATGAGTGTATGTGTGTTGGTGTAAAAGTGGAATAAAGGTATATAAGACTTACACGGCCTTGTGTAAGCCCAGTCGCATCAGAGTTTCTTTAGGAGTCCCGTGTGCTTCTGATGAGGCTTTTCTTCTTGCGATGCTGGTTCTTCTTCTTGTTTTGCAGTCCACTTCCTTCTTTGGTTCACAGTGCCGCTCCAGGGGAAATTTCCTCTCGTGTAAACAAAAAGGAGGATAGGGTTAACACATATAATAGTACACACGTCAATGAGGGGGGGGGGATGGTGTGTTTATAAACCACCAAGATTTGTATTATATAATATAGTTTAGCACTCACACGGGCTAGTGTGAGTGTAATCCTATCTTGGTATCTTGTTCTAAAGAAGTTGCCCAAATCAATATCAGGTAATGAAAGGGTAGGGTATGAAGGTATTAATAATAAATATATCACAATACTCACACGGGCCAGTGTGAGTACACACTTCTAGCGGTATCTTGTTCTTTTGTTCCAGTAGTCACCGATGGTGAAGATGGGGTTTAACAAATAAAAGACACTAATGTCTGGGGGGTAAAAACTATCTTTAATAAAACATAAAAAATAAAAACAGAAACAAACTCAGAATACAAACGATTCTGTGGAAAGTGAATGCAAGGGGTAGGCAGTGTGGTGTATAGTTGTAGGGGGTCTCTCTCTTCCGCGTCCGGATGGAGAGCTGCAACTTCACCTCTGCCTCCTCTATAGTGTGCTTTAAAATGTTCCAAGTAGAGAGCAACGCGTTTCGTCCAGGTACTGGACTTGCTCAGGCTCTGTGTATGTGGTACTCCTATTCCCAGCTTCTTTTATTCTAGGTTTGGCCAATAGTGGCTTAGATGTGGTCTCCGTTCCGCTTTCTGATGCGACGCGGCGTCGCCATCTTGTGAAGTTGCGCGCGCATCCCATCCTCTATTGGTGTTGCGCGTGTAATGAATTCTGGGCATTAATAAAGTTATTCATTGTTGAGGGGTCGCGTGTCTTGCTGTCATAGGCAAGGCAGCCCCATGTCCTTAGTAGTGTCCATGGATGTCTCAATAAAGTTTGTTATTGAAAAAAAGATTTGAAATTGAAAAAAATGAAAAAATGACGATGGGAAAGTTACGCACATATTCCCCTGCATGCAGTATAAATGTGAGCTCCATTGAGGATCTTTATGTGTTTCTCCTTATGTTATGAAGTCTCAAATGGGATAAAAATAACATAGAGGGTGTCAAAGATATACCTAAAATTGCTGCTACATAAGATACATTATACTGTACCATATGTCTCTCGATGTGTGATTAAATAAAATAGTATATTTATAATAAATAATGTGTTTTTATTGTGTACTCATTTTGTAAAAAAGGGGTGGTCTTGTTTTTAAAATTAAAAATGAAAAATATGATTCAATATTGGTTTTATCGATTTATAAATAGTGTATGCTCTAGTGTGAATTGCCTAATAAGGTGATAGACATAGTTGAGTCTTGTGTTGATAAAAAGTGATTGGTGTTTAAAGTGCAAGGTGTTTAGGCTTAATTTGATTAAATTAAATTAATTGATCTGTTTGTAAATTAATTGAGATAGTTTGTGGATCAATAGGGAATGTATAAAAAATGTATAAAATATATTATCATTTTAATAAAAGTTAGTAATTTAAATATTTAAAGTGCAATGTGATTAGGGTTACTTATGTGAGATTAATTCAAATATCTATTTAAAATTGGTGAAAATAGTGTTGATAGTGATATTCCACGGTTTAATAGTGAGCAACATGCTAAATTGAAATCCTATGTGAGTAAGTATGACGGGTGGGATATCATGTTCTAAGTGTGTGCCATCCAAGTTTAAAATGGACTACTGAAAAGGGTGAGTAGAATTGATAATGCCTGAAGCAAGCTAATATATATATTTAAACAAAAAATATGTCTAAAAATGAAAACAAACAATGTCTAAAAATGAAACGGGAAAATGGTCCCTATCCTTGATAGATCGGTGCAAAAAGAGGGGGGGTATTCCATAAGATAAAAAATGTTCTACGTTTTTTAAAAAACATCGTGGTTAAAACAGTCCAATCCTAATGAACAGAGGGAATTTCGAAGTCTTGAGTGAAAGTATCTGTTTATTGGAGGAGAAAGGTAGGTTAGTTATTGCCATGGATTAAACATAGATGTTGTCCAGAGGGTGGAGTATGTGGGCCATAGCCTAGATGCTCACATAAATGCCCCCAGATCTATGTCTATGTTGAGCCCTCTGGGTATCAATGTCTTTAATTTGTATATCCAGAAGGTTTCTCGTTGGCAAAGTTTACGTAGGCGATCCCCACCTCTCCAATTAACGTCTACCCTCTCTATTCCTTTATATGTCAGAAGGTTTGGGTTGCCTTCATGGAATAAGCTAAAGTGCTTGGAAACGCTGTGTGTCATTAGCTGTCTTTTTAGCCAGGACACTGACATCCTAGAAGAACAGCGTAGCTTCATTATTGATAGCATTAATTTCATCCTTACGCATAATGCTTTTTGGTTCAATGGCCTGTTCTACCTCCAGATGTGCGGAACTGCGATGGGGACCAGGTTTGCGCCCAGTTACGCGAACATTTTCCTAGCGAGCTGGGAAGAATCAAACATTTGGTCTAACAACCCCTTTAGCGCAAACCTGGTCTCATGGCATCGCTATATAGATGACGTACTGTTTATATGGAAGGGGGACGAATTAGGACTGAGGGATTTCATTACACACATTAATCAAAACAACGTCAACTTAGAGTTCACATCAGAGCACAGCAAGGAAAATATCAACTTCCTGGACCTCAACATATATATAGAAAATTCAGTAGTTAAGACAAAAACATTCTTTAAACCAACGGATGCAAATAATTTTCTAATGCCGAGTAGCTGCCACCATCCAAAGTGGTTAGACAACATACCGTTTGGTCAGTTTCGGAGAGTCCGAAGAAATTGCACTGATGATAGCACCTTCAGAGATCAAGCCGATATTCTGAAAGGCAGATTTCTTGAAAGAGGCTACTCTCAAGAACTCATAGAATCAGCAGTAGCCAAAACTAATTCACTAACACGTAGCGACATGCTGATCTCAAAAGCGAAACAGGGCAATACACACTATCAAACCCCGTTTATTAGCACATACAATGCAGATGCCATGAAAATACAGAAAATAATAAAAAAACACTGGCATGTGGTATTACAAGACCCTGTCCTCAAAAACAATGTCCCCAATGTCCCAAAAGTCATATTTAGAAAGGCGCCATGTATTAAACTCCAATTAGCACCTAGTGTCTTTAAGAAAGAGGAATCAAAAATTCAGACCTGGTTACCCCCAGTAAAAGGCTTCCACAGCTGCTTTAATTGCAAAGCATGCAAACAAGCAGCGAAGGGAAACAAACTGGAATTCACATCAAATGCCACAAAAGAAACGTTTAAGATAAATCAACATTTAGACTGTCGCACGGACCACATTGTTTATTTATTGTCCTGCCCCTGTGGACTCCAGTACGTGGGCCGCACTTCAAGACCTTTGCGAGTCCGCGTACTGGAACACATGGGAAATATAAAAAGACAGCTAATGACACACAGCGTTTCCAAGCACTTTAGCTTATTCCATGAAGGCAACCCAAACCTTCTGACATATAAAGGAATAGAGAGGGTAGACGTTAATTGGAGAGGTGGGGATCGCCTACGTAAACTTTGCCAACGAGAAACCTTCTGGATATACAAATTAAAGACATTGATACCCAGAGGGCTCAACATAGACATAGATCTGGGGGCATTTATGTGAGCATCTAGGCTATGGCCCACATACTCCACCCTCTGGACAACATCTATGTTTAATCCATGGCAATAACTAACCTACCTTTCTCCTCCAATAAACAGATACTTTCACTCAAGACTTCGAAATTCCCTCTGTTCATTAGGATTGGACTGTTTTAACCACGATGTTTTTTAAAAAACGTAGAACATTTTTTATCTTATGGAATACCCCCCCTCTTTTTGCACCGATCTATCAAGGATAGGGACCATTTTCCCGTTTCATTTTTAGACATTGTTTGTTTTCATTTTTAGACATATTTTTTGTTTAAATATATATATTAGCTTGCTTCAGGCATTATCAATTCTACTCACCCTTTTCAGTAGTCCATTTTAAACTTGGATGGCACACACTTAGAACATGATATCCCACCCGTCATACTTACTCACATAGGATTTCAATTTAGCATGTTGCTCACTATTAAACCGTGGAATATCACTATCAACACTATTTTCACCAATTTTAAATAGATATTTGAATTAATCTCACATAAGTAACCCTAATCACATTGCACTTTAAATATTTAAATTACTAACTTTTATTAAAATGATAATATATTTTATACATTTTTTATACATTCCCTATTGATCCACAAACTATCTCAATTAATTTACAAACAGATCAATTAATTTAATTTAATCAAATTAAGCCTAAACACCTTGCACTTTAAACACCAATCACTTTTTATCAACACAAGACTCAACTATGTCTATCACCTTATTAGGCAATTCACACTAGAGCATACACTATTTATAAATCGATAAAACCAATATTGAATCATATTTTTCATTTTTAATTTTAAAAACAAGACCACCCCTTTTTTACAAAATGAGTACACAATAAAAACACATTATTTATTATAAATATACTATTTTATTTAATCACACATCGAGAGACATATGGTACAGTATAATGTATCTTATGTAGCAGCAATTTTAGGTATATCTTTGACACCCTCTATGTTATTTTTATCCCATTTGAGACTTCATAACATAAGGAGAAACACATAAAGATCCTCAATGGAGCTCACATTTATACTGCATGCAGGGGAATATGTGCGTAACTTTCCCATCGTCATTTTTTCATTTTTTTCAATTTCAAATCTTTTTTTCAATAACAAACTTTATTGAGACATCCATGGACACTACTAAGGACATGGGGCTGCCTTGCCTATGACAGCAAGACACGCGACCCCTCAACAATGAATAACTTTATTAATGCCCAGAATTCATTACACGCGCAACACCAATAGAGGATGGGATGCGCGCGCAACTTCACAAGATGGCGACGCCGCGTCGCATCAGAAAGCGGAACGGAGACCACATCTAAGCCACGATTGGCCAAACCTAGAATAAAAGAAGCTGGGAATAGGAGTACCACATACACAGAGCCTGAGCAAGTCCAGTACCTGGACGAAACGCGTTGCTCTCTACTTGGAACATTTTAAAGCACACTACAGAGGAGGCAGAGGTGAAGTTGCAGCTCTCCATCTGGACGCGGAAGAGAGAGACCCCCTACAACTATACACCACACTGCCTACCCCTTGCATTCACTTTCCACAGAATCGTTTGTATTCTGAGTTTGTTTCTGTTTTTATTTTTTATGTTTTATTAAAGATAGTTTTTACCCCCCAGACATTAGTGTCTTTTATTTGTTAAACCCCATCTTCACCATCGGTGACTACTGGAACAAAAGAACAAGATACCGCTAGAAGTGTGTACTCACACTGGCCCGTGTGAGTATTGTGATATATTTATTATTAATACCTTCATACCCTACCCTTTCATTACCTGATATTGATTTGGGCAACTTCTTTAGAACAAGATACCAAGATAGGATTACACTCACACTAGCCCGTGTGAGTGCTAAACTATATTATATAATACAAATCTTGGTGGTTTATAAACACACCATCCCCCCCCCCTCATTGACGTGTGTACTATTATATGTGTTAACCCTATCCTCCTTTTTGTTTACACGAGAGGAAATTTCCCCTGGAGCGGCACTGTGAACCAAAGAAGGAAGTGGACTGCAAAACAAGAAGAAGAACCAGCATCGCAAGAAGAAAAGCCTCATCAGAAGCACACGGGACTCCTAAAGAAACTCTGATGCGACTGGGCTTACACAAGGCCGTGTAAGTCTTATATACCTTTATTCCACTTTTACACCAACACACATACACTCATGTGTGTCCACCCTCCCAATTAGACATTAGACACCTGAGCTACCACACCTACTCAGGTTACATTTGCTTCACCTTAGAAAAAAGTAACTATTAGTTATATAACACTGCCTGTTTCCGACCATTGTGCTCCCCCATCTTTTTTGTATTCATTAACTATAAGGGTCCTGGATAGATCCTGCTGGGGTTTCGAGTCACAAGAGGATACCACCCGAAAACCATTTACAGGCAGTATTACACCATTCTTTTTATACTTCTGCACATTAGATATAACAAAGAGAGATAGCGCCCGGGTACCTTCGCAAACAAACTATATGTTTTGGGGGCTGTGAGACATGCTTGACTTAGGGAGTTATGAATTAACTGCATGGTATTTTCACTAGAGATACTCCCAAGTGAATAGAAGCTTTGTTCCTCCCTGTGTTTGGATGATTTCCTGATAAAAAGGAAAAGGCACAATAAAGCCTATTATAATTTCACATTATAAAGACTCCAATTGTGTACCTCTGTGAACATCCGTCTACATACGGTATATAGTGTTATGCCTGCCAATCGATATAGTGTTACGTCTGCAGTTAAGTTATAAGACTATTTATCTACACCCTATATACCTGTCTATTTAAAGGATTTACTGATATTTCACTGAGCCATGTGACAGTGTTACAATGTGATTACCACAAACAAGATGTGACCACGCTGCTGAGGTGGGGTAATGTATATAATGCCAACCCACAGCCGCGTGGGCGTGTCTGGAGTGTTGAGTAGTTGAGGTAGCCGAGTCAGGGTAACAGAAGTGTGAGTAGTCTTGATACTTGCCGGGGTCAGTAGTGGAGAGGTGCGGATCGTTGAGGGTACTTTAGCTGAGGTCAGGATTTGAGAGGTACATATCGCCGAGAGTAAGCCGAGGTCAGGGATGGAGAGATGCGGATGGTCAAATGTAAGCCGGGTCAGGAAAGGAGAAGAGTGGAGTTCGAATACAGGCAGGGTAAGGCAACAAGGCAAAGCAGAAAAAGCTGGAACAGACTGTGGAGAAGCACATGCACAAACAGAGATTTTTTTCCAGCTGATGAGCCTCTGGCATTGCAGAGTATTTACAGGGAGTTGTGACCAATCAGAGCAGGAGGCGTGCCACTAAGCATGATTCTGATAGGAAGCTCAGCTGGAAGAGGCAGGTGTGCAGAGTCTTCCTGATGAATTACTAAGAGGATATGCGTGTCGCGTGCTGATGATGTCACCACGAGGAGGCACCCGGGAGGCGGAGCTGACATTTGGGTCCGAGCGGGCTGCACGTGCGCTCAGGGAGAGGTTTGGGAGCGGTGATGGAAGCTGGACTTATGGAGGGTAAGTTTTGCTTGTGCCAACAGTGCGGCACTTCACGGATCCTTACAGTACCTCCCCATCCTTCAGGAGCGACCACCGGGCGACTCCACACAGGCTTCAGGGGGTACTTCTCGTGGAATATCTGGACCAATCTGGGCGCATGGACTTGATGGTGATGAACCCATGAACGTTCCTCAGGTCCAAAACCCTTCCAGTGTACCAGATATAGGAGTGCACCTCTGGATATCCTGGAGTCCAAGATGGATTGGACTTTGTATTCGTGTTGCCCCTGTATGAGGATAGAAGGGGGAGGAGAAGAAGATACCAGAGTGTGTGAGTTCTGGACCATGGGCTTCAGGAGAGATACATAAAAAACGGACGGTATTCTCAGAGAGGAAGGAAGTTGCAATCTATAAGCGACCGGGTTGATCCTCTCCAATGTGGTGAATGGTCCAATGAAACGTGGTGCCAATTTAAATGAAGGGACCTTTAGTCTTATATTTTTAGAAGATAGCCATACCTTGTCCCCGATTTTGAAAGCTGCTGGCTTACTACGATGTCGATCCGCCTGTAGTTTTTGCCTGGCGGTTGCCGACCTGTGATTGTCTTGGATCCTCTTTCATAAACTTTGAAGGTTCTTGATTCTGTCATCTGCTGCCAGAACTCCTGAAATGGAGGGAGGGATAGGGAGAAGCCAGGGGTGGAACCCGTTGTTAATGAAGAAGGGTGACTCAGTGGTGGAATCATTGTGCAAATTATTGTGAGGGAATTCGGCTGAAGGGAGAAGTTCTGACCAATCGTCTTGAGTATCGGAGACAAAGCATCTTAAGTACTGTTCTAGTGACTGATTAGTTCTCTCCATCTGACCATTAGTTTGGGGGTGATATCTTGATGAAAAATATAACTCTACTCCCAGCTGTTGACAAAAGGATAACCAACATTTTGAAATGAACTTTGAACCTCTATCAGACACATTGACCAATGGTATCCCGTGTAGTCGAAAGATCTCCTTGACAAAGATGTCTGCCAGTTTGGGAGAATTGGGAAGGCCCTTAAGCGGAATGAAATGTACTTGTTTTGAGAACTTGTCTACCACGACTAGGATGGTGTTCATACCCTTGGATGCTGGGAGCTCCACTATAAAATCCATGGACAAGTATGCCCAAGGTCTGTGGTCGAAGTGGTCGAAGAAGTCCGGTGGATTTTCTCCTGGAAGTTTTGTTCCGTGCACATGTAGGGCATGCGGAAACGAAGTCTTTGATAGCCACCAAAAAGTCAGTTCTACTAGATCAGTGGTCCTTCTGGTACCTGGATGTCCTGAAGATTTTTTAGAATGGCCCCATACAAGAACCTTCCTCCGAAGAGAATGAGGAGTAAACAATTGACCCTCTGGAACTGTGAGATAACTGGGTATATGGGTTTGAGTCTATATAATGTCCTTTAAAGCATCAAAGTTATTGCCGAGAGAATGTACTTAGACGGTAGGATGGGTTTCTGTTGATCCTCGGACTTATCATCTACCAAAAATTGACGGGAGAGGGCGTCGGCTTTGGTGTTCTTTGAACCCGGGAGAAATTAAATAATTAAATTAAATCGGGAAAAAAAATGACCATCTGACTTGACAAAACCCTAATCGTTTGGCACCCTCGATGTAGAGTAAATTCTTGTGGTCTGTGAGAATAGTGAATGTACTCTCCGTACCCTC
Source organism: Ascaphus truei (assembly GCF_040206685.1). Taxonomy (NCBI): domain Eukaryota; kingdom Metazoa; phylum Chordata; class Amphibia; order Anura; family Ascaphidae; genus Ascaphus; species Ascaphus truei. The sequence goes on from NC_134484.1 coordinate 258,940,434, forward strand.
CAATAGGATTCCTCATTCTTATTCCTGCAGAGCAAGCTTGATAGCCAGAAGTTCGCGGTTCCCAACATCATAGTATTGTTCAGCCGCCGATAATTTTTTGGAGAAAAAGGCCTAGGGATTCTTCCTTTGTGAGAGAATGGCTCCAGCCCCCATGTCCAATGCATCCACTTCCAAAGTAAATGGAAGGCTGGGTGAGAATGGGTGCTGAAATAAAGGCAGTCTTTAAAACCTCAAATGCCTGTATGTGCTGTGACCACAAAGCAGGATCTGCACCTTTCTTTGTGAGGGCTATGATAGGCGCAACTTTGGAAGAAAAATTCTGAATAAATCTGCGGTAGTAGTTTGCAAAACCTAAGAATCTTTGTACCGCTTTGAGTGATGAGGGAAGAGCACTGCCTTTACTTTTGCTGCATCGATAGTATGGCCTGTGCTGGAAATGATGCAACCGAGGAATGCTGTGGAAGTTTTTTGAATTTGGCATTTCTCGATTTTTGCGAAAAGATGGTTCTCCCGGAGTCGTAGGAGTACCTGCTTGACATGATTAATATATTCATCCAAGGTTTTTGAAAGAATCATGATATCGTCCAGGTAAACGACTACAAACTGATTGAGCAAGTCACGGAATATATCATTTACAAAGTCCTGGAAGACTGCAGGTGCATTACTGTGAGGTCGAGCTAACCACAAACGAGGCGGGACCGCGGTGCCGAGGTGGGAAAGGATATAACGCCACCCACAGCCATGAGGGCACGTCTTGAGAGTAGAATGGTCTGGTTGTCCGAGTCGGGGCAGGAGAGGTACGGATGGTTGAACAGGAGAAAAACTAGGACCACTGCAATGAAAAAAGAGAAATGGATGCCAAAATGAAAAAATAACAAAAATTTATTGGGACATAAACTATTTAAAAGAGAAACCTCTAACGCGCTTCTCGCATGGTTCGCTTTATCAAAGAGGTATGGATGGTAGTGGGTGCTGTTAGCCAAGTCCGGGATTAGAGAGAGAGACGTAATCGTTTACCGGTTGCTGAGTTCGGGGTGCCAGAGGTGCGGAGAGTCGTATTGCCGTATGCCAAGTTTGGGGTGCCAGAGGTGTGGAGAGTCGTATTGCCGTATGCCAAGTTTGGGATGCCAGAGGTACGGAGAGTCGAAGAGGAAGCTGGTTCAGTACACAAGGAATACTGTAAGACAAGACAGGGCTAGGGAGGCAGAGAGTGATGAGAACAACTGGTTCTATGCTCAGCCGACGAGTTAGTGACACCGCAGGGTATATATAGGTGAGAGGGCCCACTGGCAGGGTAGCAAGGTGGGGGTGTGTGGGTAGGCCAGGCTGCGACAAGGATAGGTCCAGAAGGGCTCCCGGGGGAGGAGCTATAGAGCCCAGTAGTAAGGCTGCATTTGATTGCAGCAACAGTTTGGGGTCTTGTGCCTTTAAGAGGCTGGTGTGCCTCCGTGTGGCCGCGCCTCCACGTGGCTATGCTTGTGGGCACGTGACCGGGCATGCCCGCAGGACCGGCACTAGAAGAGGGACACCGGCGTGCGCACGCGCGCCCACGTGGAGCTGCAATCGGCGTCCTGGAAGGAGGCTGCCTGCGTGCCGCAGGAGGACCCGGCGGAGCTGCAGGTGAGTGGGGAGCACGCCGAGGGCGGCGTGACTCTCCGGTTGTCACAGTACCCCCCCATTCAGGGGCGACCTCCGGGCATCCATGGCAAGGTTTGGAGGGATTCCTACGATGGAATGCTTGGACGAGTCGAGGGGCGTGGAGATCTCGGTGGGGAACCCATGAGCGTTCCTCAGGTCCGAACCCCCTCCAGTGGACCAGGTACTGTACTCCTCCTCTGGAGATCCTAGAATCCAGGATAGACTGGACCTCGTACTCCTGTTGACCTTGCATCAGAAGGATGAGTGGAGGAGAAGTGGTCTTGGAAAAACGATGACTCTGAAATGCTGGTTTTAGCAAGGATACATGAAAGACAGGGGGAATCCTCATTGAGGGTGGAAGACGCAGGCGAAAAGCCACTGGATTAATCCTCCTGACCACGGGGAAGGGACCGAGGAACTTGGGTGCCAGCGACATGGTGGGAACCTTTAGTCGAATATTGGATGAAAGCCATACCCTGTCTCCTGGGGAGAATTCTGGGGCCTGGCATCGATGGCGATCTGCCTGGAGTTTCTGCCTTCCGGTGGCCACTCTTAGGTTCTTCTTAATCTTCCTCCGTAAGTCTTTCGGCCGGGTGATACGTTTGTCATCTGCTGGTACCCCAGAGGATAGGGGGGAGGAGGGTAAGCGGGATGGGTGAAACCCATAATTTACAAAAAAGGGAGATTCTTGAGTGGAGTCAATACGTAGGGAGTTGAGGGCAAACTCGGCCCAAGGTAGCAGATCCACCAATCGTCCTGTGTATCGGTTACAAAACATCGAAGGTACTGTTCCAGGTTTTGATTGGCTCTCTCTATCTGCCCATTGGTCTGTGGGTGGTATCCTGAGGAGAATTGTAATGAAATACCCATTTTTAGAGAGAAGGCTAGCCAAAATTTTGAAATGAATTGGGAACCCCTGTCCAAGACGATGGTTGACGGCACTCCATGGAGACGAAAGATTTCCTGGATGAAAACATCCGCGATCCTGGGGGAATTCGGAAGACCTCTCAAGGGAACAAGGTGAGTCTGCTTGGAAAAGCGATCAATGACAACAAGGATAGTATTCATCCCTTTGGAAGTGGGAAGATCCACGATACAATCCATAGAAATATGGTTCCAAGACCGATCTGGGATGGGTAATGGAAGAAGAAGGCCTGCTGGTTTGACCCGGGGTACTTTGTTGCGAGCACATGTGCCACACGCCTTCAAAAACTCCTCCACATCTTTAGACATCCCTGGCCACCAGAAGGTTCGTTGGGTGAGGTAGTTAGTTTTCCGCATCCTGGGTGTCCTGCTGATTTAGAGGAATGGCACCACTCGAGGACTCTCTTGCGATGTTGTGGTGCGATGTAGAGCCTTCTCTCCGGGACCTTGAGCCCCATAGGAGCCTGTGATTGCTCGGATCGGATCTTGTCCATGATGTCGAAGGAGTTGGCGGATACGATAAATTTGGAAGGAATTATCGTCTCTAGCCGCTCTTCAGACCTATCCTCTGCAAGGAACTGCCGTGACAGAGCATCTGCCTTCAGTTTTTTGGAGCCTGGGACGAAGGAGATGAAGTAATTGAACCGGGAAAGAATAACACCCAGCGGGCTTGTCGGGTGCTCAATCGACGTTCCCCTTCTAAGTAAAGGAGGTTCTTATGGTCTGTGAGGATAGTTATGGGAGTTTCCGTGCCTTCTAAGAGGTGTCGCCATTCCTCTAATGCCAACTTGATTGCCAAGAGTTGCCGGTTTCCGACATCATAATTCCGTTCTGCGGAAGAAAATTTCTTAGAAAAGAAGGCACATGGGTGTAATCTGGCTAAGGGCGGAGTCCTTTGGGACAAAATGGCGCCAGCCCCGATGTCAGAGGCATCCACTTCCAGGGTAAATGGGAGATTAGTATCTGGGTGGGTGAGGATCGGGGAAGACACAAAAGCCTTCTTGAGAAGATGAAATGCTTGAATGGCGGTTCCGGGCCACGATGAGGGATCTGCACCTTTTTTGGTTAGAGCAGTGATGGGAGATACCATGGTGGAAAAATTGCGAATGAAGCGCCGGTAGTAGTTTGCGAAACCGAGAAAGTGTTGCATGGCTTTAAGGGTGGTCGGACGAGGCCAGTCCAGAATTGCCTTTAGTTTCGCTGGATCCATAGTGAACCCAGAATCATAGATAATGTATCCCAGGAACGCCACGGACGTCAAATGGAATTGGCATTTCTCCAATTTCGCAAAGAGATGGTTCTCCCGGAGGCATAACAGCACCTGCTGAACGTGTTTAATGTGCTCTTTGATGGACTTAGAAAAGATTAGGATGTCGTCTAAGTAAACGATGAGAAATTTGTTAAGAATGTCCCGGAAAATTTAATTGACGAAGTCCTGAAAGACTGCTGGCGCGTTGCACAGGCCAAACGGCATGACCAGGTATTCATAATGGCCGTCATGGGTGTTAAACGCAGTCTTCCACTCGTCCCCCTCGCGTATCCTTACCAAATTGTAAGCGCCCCTTAAGTCCAATTTAGAAAAAATGGTTGCTCCTTGAAGGCGATCGAAGAGCTCTGAAATCAAAGGCAGCGGGTAGCGGTTTTTGCACGTGATCTTATTCAAGCCCCGGTAATCGATGTATGAGCAAAGAGACCGTCCTTCTTCTTTACAAAAAAGAAGCCCGCTCCGACTGGGGAAGAAGATTTTCTGATGAAACCCCTCTCCAAATTCTCCGTAATGTAGCTGTTCATGGCTTTAGTCTCTGGAAGAGAAAGTGGATAAGATCGCCCCCTGGGAAGGGCTGCCCCGGGCATCAGGTCGATAGGACAGTCAAAAGGTCGGTGCGGGGGTAGGACCTCGGATCGTGCCTTGTCGAAAACATCACGGAAATCCACGTATACTACGGGCAAGGAGTTGACCTCCTCTGGCACTGTACGCAAACACCTACCTTCTGGGGCAGCCTGGTACAGGTTTTGGCACATTGAGCACCCCACTGGATAGGTTCCCGGTTGGTCCAGTCGAGGTGAGGATTATGGAGTTGGAGCCAAGGAAGGCCCAGGATCAGCTCGAAGAAAGGAGTGTGGATGACATCGAGGGTAATGATCTCCGTATGAACCCCGACGAACAGCAGTTGAAGAGGCACCGTCTGCAGCGTGATGAAGGCCGGTTGTAGTGGTTGACCATCAATGGCCTCCAGGCCCACTGGAATCCTCATGCAGGTAAGTGGAATATTGTTCCGTTCTGCAAAGGCTTGATCAATGAAATTGCCTGGGGAACCGGAGTCCACAAATGCCCATGCTTGAGTATGAAACCCCTCTCCAGACAGTGTCACTGGCAGCAGGATCCTGGTGGGAAGGACATCCTTAATGATGGGGGAGAGAGGCAGTGTTCCCAACGAGACTCCCCGGGATCTCATTGGGATTTGGCGTTCCCCGGATTGTGGGGACACTGGAGCACCAAGTGACCGGCATTGCCATAGTACATACAGAGACCTGCACTGCGCCAGCGGTTTTTCTCGGCAGAGGACAGCTTATTCAATCCCAATTGCATTGGTTCCGGGACGTCCAAAGACGGGGGTGCTGGGGACACGAACGACGGGACGGGAGACCTTGAAACCCGTTCACGATGACAAGAACATTCAGTCCTCCGCTCCTGCAGATGCTGGTCCAACCGAATGCATAGGGCGATCTAATCCTCTAGGTCAGTAGGACGTTTCCGCGCCGCAAGCTCATCCTTTAGAGGCTCCGACAGGCCCTGCCAAAACGCTGAAGATAGTGCTTCATTGTTCCACCCTGTCTCGGCTGCAATGGTGTGGAACTCCACAGCATATCGGGTGACGGGTCGATCTGCCTGGGTTATGTGGAAGAGAGAGGAAGCTGCCGTTAACTGCCATCCAGGTGTGTCAAAGACCCTTCGGAACTCACGGGCGAAGAGGTCGATGTCCTGTGTGATGGGAGACTGTTGTTCCCAAATGGGGGAGGCCCAGGCCAGCGCCTCGTCGGAGAGAAGAGCCACGATATAGGCAACTTTAGAGCTTGAGGAGACAAAACAAGCGAGTGAAAGTTGGACTTGAATAAAACATTAATTAAGGAAGCCCCTACATCCTTGGGAGTCCCCAGCGTAGCGGTTGGGGGTCGGAATTTGGGGTTCCATAGCAGACGGAGGCGATGTAAAGACAGTTGCGGAGGATGTTGAGGCCGTTGGAGAAGGTCCCAGACTGGAAGCTCGGGCTTGAACGGTAAGGGAATGAAGGCTCTGCTGAAGCAAATCCATCCGCCTATCATTTTGTTCCAGATTAGTCTCTAGCCTGGCGAAGAAATTAATGTGGGAAGTTAAAGTACGCTCCACCTCAGCGGGGTACATGTTTGTTGGGCTGAGCATAATGTCAGGTCGAGCTCACCACAAACGAGGCTGGACCGCGGTGCCGAGGTGGGAAAGGATATAACGCCACCCACAGCCACGAGGGCACGTCTTGAGAGTAGAATGGTCTGGGTGTCTGAGTCGGGGCAGGAGAGGTACGGATGGTAGTGGGTGCTGTTAGCCAAGTCCGGGATTAGAGAGAGAGACGTAATCGTTTACCGTTTGCCGAGTTCGGGGTGCCAGAGGTGTGGAAAGTCGTATTGCCATATGCCAAGTTTGGGGTGCCAGAGGTGCGGAGAGTCATATTGCCGTATGCCAAGTTCAGGATGCCAGAGGTACGGAGAGTCGAAGAGGAAGCCGGTTCGTTACACAAGGAAGACTGCAAGACAAGACAGGACTAGGGAGGCAGAGAGTGATGAGAACAACTGGTTCTATGCTCAGCCGACGAGTTAGTGACACCGCTGGGTATATATAAGTGAGAGGGACCAATGGCAGGGTAGCAAGGTGGGGGTGTGTGGGTAGGCCAGGCTGCGACAGGGATAGGTCCAGAAGGGCTCCCGGAGGAGGAGCTATAGAGCCCAGTAGTAAGGCTGCATTTGATTGCAGCAACAGTTTGGGGTCTTGTGCCTTTAAGAGGCTGGTGCGCCTCCGTGTGGCCGCGCCTCCGTGTGGCTGCGCTTGCGGGCGCGTGACCGGGCATGCCCACAGGACCGGCACTAGAAGAGGGACACCGGCGTGCGCTTGCGCGCCCACGTGGAGCTGCAATCGGCATCCTGGAAGGAGGCTGCCTGCGTGCCGCGGGAGGACCCGGCGGAGCTGCAGGTGAGTGGGGAGCACGCCGAGGGTGGCGTGACTCCCCGGTTGTCACAATTACAAAGCCCGAATGGCATAACCAGGAACTCATAGTGCCCATCGCGAATATTAAATGCCGTCTTCCATTCATCTCCTTGTTTTATCCTTACCAAATCCCCTCTGAGATCCAGTTTGGTAAATACGTTGGCACCCTGTAGGCAGTCGAAGAGCTCTGGAATTAAAGGCAAGGGATACCGGTTCTTTACCGTAATCTTATTGAGACCTCTGCAGTCTATACAAGGCCTCAGGGATCCGTCATTTTTATTCACGAAAAAGAAACCAGCTCTGTCTTGGCAAGAAGACTTCCGATTAAATCCTCATTGTAAATTCTCCATAATGTAGTCCCCCATGGCTTTAGTTTCGGGAACGGAAAGTTGATAAGAAGATCCCCTGGGAGGTATTGATCCTAGTAGCAGGTCAATTGGGTAGTCATAAGGGCGATGAGGCGGCAAGACTTCGGACCTGGCTTTGTCGAATACATGTTTGAAGTCAACGTAACACCCTGGTAATTGTGCAACCGTCTCCTGGGAAGAAGAAAGTCTGCAAAGACTCCTGACAGGTGAAAAACAGGACTTAATGTAAGAAGAGACCCATCCAAAAAGTTCTTTACCACTCCAATCGATATGTGGGTTATGTATCTGTAGCCATGGAAGGACAAGGATCATATCCATGGAAGGTGTGTGGATGGTATCTAAGGAGATCTCTTCGGAATGGTCCGTAGAAGTGAGAAGTTTGAGTGGAGAGGTCTGTAGAGAGATGAACGCTGGCTTCAGGGGTCGACCATCGATGATAAAATTACCTCCGACCCGGAGTCCACAAAAACCAGTGTAGAGACCTGAAATCCCTCGCCGGAGAGCGTGACAGGAAGAAGAATTCTAGATGGACGTTTCTCAGTGATGGAGGAAATGGTAATGGTTCCAAATGTGGCTCCCCTAGATCTCACTGGGCTTTTGGCATTTCCCGGTTTCAGTGGACATAATCGGAGCAAGTGTCCAGAGCCCCAACAATATAGAAAGAGGCAAGCTGTAAGTCTGTGTTGCTTCTCTGCCGCTGACAGACGGTTGGCACTCAACTGCATAGGTCCTGGGAGAGTGAGAGAAGAAGGTTCTTGATGACTGACCTGAAGTGGAGAGTAGGCGAAAGAGTGCGGTTGCGAACCCTCTCCGCTTTCCTATCTTGCAGTCGCTGATAAACTCTTATGCAGACGGCAATGAGTTGCTCGAGATCAGTGGGACGTTCCTAGGCGGCCAATTCATCCTTTAGCGTTTCAGAAAGGCCTTGCCAGAAAGCCGCAGATAGAGCGTCATTATTCCACCCTGTCTCGGCAGTGGTCCGGAACTCTAGGGCATACCTGGCCACTGGAACAGAACAGGCTGTGGAGAAGCACATGCACAAACAAAGATTACGCTCAGCCGATGAGCCTCTGGCACTGCAGAGTATTTACAGGGAGTTGTGACCAATCAGAGCAGGAGGTGTGTCACTAAGCAGGATTCTGAAAGGAAGCTCAGCTGCAAGAGGCAGGTATGCGGAGTCTTCCTGATGAATTATTAAGAGGATACATGTGCGTGCTGCATGCATGCTGATGATGTCACCATGGGAAGGTACCCAGGAGGCGGAGCCAGCGGAGTTGGCATTTAGGTCCACGCGGGCTGCACATACGCTCCTAAGATGATGACAGGCCTCAGGGTGAGGTTTGGGAGCGGTGCTAGTAGCTGGACGTATGGAGGGTAAGTTTTGCTTGCGCTGACCGCGCGGCACCTCACGGATCCTTACAGATTGCAGCTAAGGCATTTATTCATTATTTGCTATTTATGTTACAATATGTGCTTGGCAATTGTCTTTGCCGATCCTAATTGAAGGGGGCATGTAACTTACACTTTGGATGTGGTTGAATATGGATGTATTTGTCAAGCTTCACTTATTAGCTGACTAATGATGATATATGATAATTACCTATGTGTGTCCTATTAAAGCCTACCCTTATAGGAACCATCCATTTATCCATTTAGGTAGATAACATACCAAGGCTATCTTTGATAATAAGCGCTTTATAATCTCTACCACTTATATTTGTGATATCATATTAACATACTGTAGGGACATTACATTCTATCTTTACCAATCGATACTGCCATACCAATCCTATATTTGGATACTTTACCTATTCATGATTGGTAGTATTGTTCTGCCCCTCTTTGGGGATTTTTAGTTATCACTGAAAATAAAACACAATTTATGTCGTATGAGGTGTTGTATATACCTTTCTCTATAGGAATATTGGTATTTATGATTACTAAATCATCTTTATATAATACAATACTACAGTATGCACTTTAAGTGCAATGTATGGGGATCTTCCTTTGGGGGAGAGGAGAAGCCTGCATGTAGTACTGGTGTCTGGTAGAATAGTTTTGTCAATTAATTTGTTTCAGGGTTTTTTTTTCTGCAGGTGCGATCACTGTGCAACTCTATACTGACATTTAAGAGTAGCTATGTGAAAGGATAACTACTACTTTTGCAATTTCTGTAAGAAAAGGCAGTCATAAATATTATTTAAGAAAGATAATATTACTGAAACATAAAAGTGTAACTGTTCTAGAAGAGTTGAGGAAGGGTGTTATTTATATTTCAGAAACCTTACAATTTACACGGTTACATTGTCCCCTAGGCTAACCCTCTTTTGAAATCCTAGTTGGCAAAATCTGCTTTTCCTTTTCTAAGCCTATCTTGGTTGCTGGCACCTACCGCCCCCCTAAAGCCCCTCTCCAGTCCCTGATTTATATCATCCAGTTTCTTGGCTCCATTTCCTCTCTGAATGAGAAGAGAGAGCTGCTAGTTCTTAGGGATTTCAACTTCAATTGGCTTGATCCTAAAAACCACAAAATCCAGATACAACTCAAGTCACTTAACCTAATGCAACTAATTTCCCAGCCCACATGGACAAACCTGAAATCTCACAACCATTATATTGCTATACTGGGTTCTCTCCTTTAAATCCCAGCATAATCCAATCCTGTGGCATCCTTCCTGACATTTTCAGTGACCATGCAATAATGTACAGTGTAAGGAAAATTAAACCACCCCAATCAAGCCATAAAGTTCTCCTCACGAGAACATTTAGAAACTTTAACCCACAACAGTTTCTGGCTGACCTTACTGTCATGGGAGACCAATAATTTACACCTTTATATTGGGATCATATCACTGAGCAAAACCAAGAAGTATAACAAATTGCAATTTATTCCTTAGAAACAGACGTGCCTACAATGGATTACAATATACAGGAGAAAACACACTTACTGGGGGTCTGGGCTACAAATCTAAACTTTCCAAGTCAAAATAGTCCATAAAACAAAGTCTTTAGGTTGACCAGGACTCAGCTCAAAAAGTCCTGGAACTCAAATCGGCATGAAGTTCCTGACCCAACCGCTATATCACTTCCAGAGATCCCAAAATCCCTTGACCGTGAGATAGTACCAAACATCCTGCTACTCTTTTCATCATGTAGTTCCAGCCACGACCGCTACGTTCTCTTTTAAGAACTTGGCCCTGGAAAGTGGGATTTATGAAACCAGCTCACTTCTATCTAGAGCATCTTGTGGTGAGTTCAAATTTGCTACTGCTGTCTTGATGCTTAGAATCTTGGATGAATTTGATTTCCAGGTTGGCTGCTGGGTTTCTTATAGTATTTCAGATTCATTCATGAAATACTACAACTAATCCGAGCCTGGGAACTTTACAACCAGTCAATCAGAGTGCTACCAGTCTTCCAAAGCCGGGCAAGCGGTTCTTCTGAATGTAAAGAGGGCATGCGCAATTTTGCCACCTTAGCTACTTGTCATTAAGAAGCCACCCGCTGGGCTAGGTGCCTCCAAGTCTGCGTAGGCAAATGCTAGCCGTGATGGCCAGCATTGTTTCCTGGACGTGGATACTCCACCTAACCATCCTGCCAAATGGTTTTAACACCTCTGGCAGTATCTGTGGATTTGAAGTACAAACCTAGGGCATACTTAGTGGCACCATATTTTGGACGTCCACTAGCCCCCCTCAGAGAACCGTCTTTGAAAGTTCCAGCTTATAAGTATAAGTATAAGCATTTACAAACATCTCAGTTTAATAAAAATATACTTTTACACTTTTTACCTTGCCTGTCTTTTGGGCTATGAGGGGAAGAATGGGACTATATACTTTTATTCTCACTTGCCATATCCCTCATACACGGTAAACCAGCCTTAGACTGGAAAAACCTTGTAGCCACATTGGCTATTAAACATTTTATGAAACATGGGAAATATTTCCCATTTTTCTTCTATGTCCCACAGTGAAACGAAAGGATGCTTAGCTTCAATCTCAGATATGTAGCTCCTTCCCTTAAGGAAACCTAATTTTCTTTAGAACCCAAAAAACACTTAGGCACACTCCCAGGGCTGTATCTCTTTCCTTTACTGAAACTAGGCCTTAGGTTTCATAAAACCTCTCGCAACTTAATATAAAGTAGGAGAAAACCCCCAGAACCTCTATACTGATTCTGGGGTACCTGGGCATATACTGGGGGACCCTCACTAACTTAGGGAACCTTGATTGTACCCGGGATACATAAATCCCTATGCCCTGATCTACCTTTCTGGTCTGTGCAGAAGAAGGGAAACCTGGCAGTGAGTCGCATAACTGTTTTCAAGGGAGGAGCTTGACCGAAGTGATGTGTCTATTTGTCCCTGAGAATCTGACCTGATTCCCAGATACATACAGTATTTGGGGTAGGCAGCAACTCTGGGTCCCTTCTAGCTACACACATTCTGACAACACTTTTACAGCAATTTCTTCCCTGAAACTCATAGCCTGAGAATCTCCACTGGTTAGCACTCCTGGAAAGGTAAAACACTCATGAAATCTTTATTGTCATACAATTACATTCATTGCTGGTACAATACAGAGGTTGAAGAGCTGACACTCTAAAAACTGAAACAGGGCTCAGAGGTAATCAGCCGGACATAATACCTTTATTAATGGCCTGGTTACCCCTTCACCGTCACACATCCCTGCTCAAGATGAAGAGTCGGTTATAGCCACCCCGTCTGGCGGTTCAACTAGCCTGACACCTCTTGAGGCTTTTGGCCTGCAAGGAATGTTTTGTCGGGAAAGTCCATCAGCGTTTACGTGCTCGCTGCCTTTATTATGCTGTATGGAGAAATCAAATTCTTGCAGTGCAAGACTCCAGCGGAGCAATTTGCCATTCTCCCTCGACAACCTTTGTAGCCAACTTAGAGGGTTGTGGTCCGTGATCACAGTAAATGTCCTGCCATACAAATAGGGCTGCAGTTTCCGCAGAGCCCAAACAATGGCCAGACACTCTTTTTCAATAGTGGCATAAGCCACTTCTCTGAGTAGCAGTTTTCTGCTCAAATACACCACAGGATGTTCACCCCCATCCTCGTCCACTTGGCTGAGTACAGCACCAATACCGTAATCAGAGGCATCAGTCTGTACCAGGAATTTCTTGACGTAATCTGGTGCAGCCAAAATCGGAGCACTAGTCAGTGCTGTCTTCAGTGCCTGGAAAGTTTTTTCACAGGCAGGAGACCAGGCTACCAGAACTGGGAGTCACTTCTGTATTATGTCAGTCAGTGTTTTTGTAATTGCACTATACTGAGGGACAAACTTACTATAGTAGCCTATGGTGCCTAAAACATTTATGACCTGTTTTTTGGTCCTAGAGTAGGTACCAGCCACTGTACTATAGCTTCCACCTTAGCTGGTTCTGGCTTAAGGTGCCCTCTACCCACTCTGTGCCCTAAATACAACACTTCTTCCATACCCACTAGACACTTGACATGCTTTAGTGTCAGTCCTGCTTCCCTGATTCTTGTCAGCAATGCAGCTACAGTACATACACAACATGAGAGTGCCATGAGTTACAGAACACAGCAATGTCATCCAGGTATGCCCTTGCAAATTTTTGCATCCCTTCCAGTAACCTATTTAACAGGCATTGGAAGGTAGTAGGGGCATTCTTCATCCCAAATGGCATCACCAAAAATTCATAAAGACCACTTGGGGTGATAAATGCTGACTTCTCCCTAGCCTCCTGGGTCAGAGGGATTTGCAAATAACCTTTGGACAAATCCATGGTGGTCAGATACTTTACCCCGTGAGCTTGTCCTGTGCCAACCCCATAAGCATTTCTAACCTGTCCCTGAGATCTACCACATACTGAAGCGCAGATGCATCCATATTGGTAGTCTCCCCTTCCCATCCCTCACTGAATAAGTCAAAAGGTTTCTGTACCCTGCAACCATATAGTAGCTCGAAGGGGGAGAACCCTGTAGATTATTGCGGTAACTCTCGGTATGGAAACAGCAAGTGCTGTTGGTGAATCTTCCAGTCCTTCCCTTCAGCTTCTATAAAGGCTCTCAGCATCTGCTTCCGGGTACCATTGAACCTCTCACATAAACCGTTTGTATGGGGGTGGTAAGGGGTCATGCGCTGGTGCTTCGCCCCGCATGCATTCCAGAGACACTGTAACAATTCACTCATGAATTGTGACACTTGATTGGTTGGAATCTCACTAGGAAACCTACTTTAGTGAAGATGACTAACAGTGCTTTTGCTACTGCCCTAGCATTGATGGTGGCAAGTGCTACAGCCTCAGGGTACTTGGTGGCAATGTCCACCACCGTGAGTATGTAATGCTTGCCAGACCAACTGGGGATCATGAGGGGTCCCACTATGTCCATAGCTACCCTCTTGGAAGATTCCCCAATTACCGGTAATGGGTTCAGTGGGCCTTCACACGATCACCCGCCTTACCCACTCATTGGCAGGCATCACAGGCAAATCACAAGCAGAACTCTGTCACTGACCCAGATGCCCGTGGCTAGTAGTAATGCTGCAGCAGCTGGGTTCTTGTCCGAGTAACCCCCTGATGCCCCGCTAGTGGTATGGAGTGGGCTACCTGTAACAGTTGCTGCCCATACTCCCTCTGTACCACTAACTGTCTTCTACCAGTCCAAACCCTATCTAGACCTGCAGAACCCTGCTCCCTATACAAGAATCCACGGTGCCAGAAGAACCGATCTGACTGTGAGGACTCGGGGGTCACGGCGGTCGCAGCGTGATCTCCCCTCACCTCTTTCTGCTCCCGCTGCTGTGCGGATCCATCCTCGTCGCTCCCACCCAACCCCCATGGTGAGGGGGCTTCCCCGTACTCTCCGTCGGGCTGCCGCCGCTCCGCGTGCAGCTGATGCTCGGGCGCCTGCCATTGCCCCTGCGTGCGCATCCCCTCCCGTTACGGAGTGCGTGTCGGCACCAATTAATTTATTCACTGCTCTTGCAGTGAAGCCACGCCCCCGCCCACATGCTGGTTACCAGTTAACCCTAAACCTTACCTCCTGGCGGCCTATTATGGGGACCAATCCTGGACAGCTCCTAGGGCTCCTCCAGGCCTGCCTCCGTTACCTATTGGTCAGCCACAGTACTTAATACCTGTCCTACCTCTCTCACATCGCTCAACATAGTCTCTGCTACAGACGTCTATTCTGGCTCTCCCTTTGTCTTTGTATATTCAGGTTGCGACCCGGCTTGGCGGACGTTCCTATCTGGCTCTGGATCCCGGCTTCCTCTTGACCTTGCAGATTCTATCATCCCTCGACCACAGCTTGAACCTCAACCTTCCGGATCTCTCTCTCTCTCCCCGACCTTGGCCAAACGACAACGACTTCGCCTCTTTAGTACCGGTACCGGCAAGTATTGCTACACCTATTCACACCTGGCCTGGCAACGCCTAAAACACCACACTCCTGTCACGCTCCTTCTGCTGCGGGTGCGTGCACATAGATGTCCCCACCTCAGTATAAGGGACGAGTCTGGTCTGCGGGCAGCACCGGCGTAACATTATGTCGAGCCCACAAGACGTAGACCAGACTGACATGGCCTCCATGATGACGGCCATGTATCAACAAGTCCAGGCCCTAAATGACCAAATGGCTCACCTCACTTATCAGGTACAGGACATTTCATTTCAGGCACCACCTGTGGCCGCACCACCACTGTCGCCAGAACCAGTATCCGCCGTGACCTGAGGCCCGAAGATCCCGGCACCTAAACCGTATGCGGGGGATCCACACGCCTGTCGCGGTTTTCTCAATCAATGCGAGATCCAGTTTGAGATCGCTCCGCAGCAGTACTCCACTGGTCGCAGGAAAGTGGCATATGTGTACAGCCTACTTACAGGGAAAGCGCTGGCATGGGCCTCCCCGATTTGGGAACTACGTCCCGATATCACCTGCGACTACGCGGCCTTTAGACGAGATTTTCGACAGGTCTTCCATACCCCCGCACGCCAAGAAACTGCCTCTGACTCTTTGCTTGAGCTTTCTCAGGGATGTCGTTCCGTGGCCCAGTACGCCTTGGAGTTCAGGACCATAGCAGCTGAGACATGATGGGACCAGGAGGCTTTAGTCTCAGTCTTCTGACGAGGCTTAACGGATTCCGTGAAGGACGAGCTCGCCTCACAACCCAGGCCAGGGCTTCTGGAGGAACTCATCTCCAAAGCCAATGGAGTGGATCAGCGCCTTCAGGAATGCCGCGTCCAGCGCCAGCTTCCCCGATTTATGCCCTTCCGTGCTCCTTTTCCCAGATTCTCTCCAACCACAGGACCTGCCGTCTCCCCGCTACCCGCTTTGGAGGCTCCAGAGCCGATGCAACTTGGAGTCCAGCGTTCCCGGACACTGATACAGCAAGCTCGCCAAGCCGGTGGATTATGTTATTACTGCGGATCCTCCGAGCATCTGGTCCGTGAATGTCCACTACGCCCGGGAAATGACCAAACTCAGTGAGTATGAAGGGGCTCTCCCTGGGTGCTAAATCTTCTTGTCCCCTTTCCAGGAAGAAACTTCCCAAGAAATTGACCATTCCCGTCTCTCTCTCGGGTCCTACCTTCCATACCTCCACTGCGGCATTTATCGAGTCCGGCACGGGAGGAAATTTCATGGAGCAAACCTTCTCTGAACAGAACCAGATTCCACTCGTTAGGAAGAAGTCTCCTGTTGCCTTAGTCGGGATCGACGAGCGTCCGCTCACCCCGGCATACATTTCCTTGGAGACTTGCCTCATCACCCTTTCCTCTCATTCCCACAATGAGACCTTGGCCTTTGATGTAATCCACGCTCCAAGAACCCCAGTCACTCTCGGATTACCTTGGTTGCAGAAGCACAATCCTCTCATCAGCTGGACATCCCAAGATCCTATTACTTGGAGGTCAAGGTCAGAGGAGCCATCTCCACCAGCCGTACTTCCGCCTCGACTGCTGGCCAATACATCCAACCCTAAGGGAGGTTTACCCGCTCCGTATGCTGCTTTTCTGGATGTCTTCTGCAAGACCGAATCCGAACTACTACCTCCCCACAGATCTTACGATTGTCCGATAGACTTGGTACCTGGATACACATTGCCCAAATCCAAATCCTACCCCCTCTCTCTTCCTGAGATGGAAGCCATGAACGAATATATCCATGAGACCCTAAAACGGGGCTTTATACGGCACTCCAATTCGCCCGCAGGAGCTGGATTCTTTTTCGTCAAGAAAAAGGACGGTACTCTCAGACCATGTATAGACTACCTGGGACTGAACCGCATCACGGTGAAGAATCGTTACCCACTTCCTCTCATCTCTGAACTATTCGCCAGACTTCAAGGTGCTAACATGTTCTCCAAGCTTGACCTTTGAGGCGCGTATAATCTTATTTGCATCCGGGAGGGCGACGAATGGAAGACCGCCTTCAACACCCGTAGCGGCCACTACGAGTATCTCGTGATGCCTTTCGGCTTATGCAACGCTCCGGCGGTTTTTCAGGACTTTATCAATGACATCTTTCAGGATGTCCTTAATCATTTTGTAATTGTTTATCTGGATGACATCCTTATCTTTTCCAAGAATTTACAGGACCATATCATCCATACCAAGTTTGTACTCTCCCGCCTCCGAGAGAACCGTTTGTTTGCCAAGATGGAGAAATGTCTCTTTCACCAGTCCACCACCTCTTTTCTGGGATATATTATTTCCAGCACAGGATTGGCCATGGATCCTCAGAAACTTAAAGCCGTTATAGATTGGCCGCAACCCGACTCCCTAAAGTCTATTCAGCGGTTCCTAGGATTTTCCAATTATTACCGGAAGTTTATTCGCAACTTCTCCAGCATCATCGCCCCGATCACAGCACTGACCCAAAAAGGAGCTGATCCTTCGTCTTGGTCTCCTGAGGCAGTCACAGCTTTTGTTACACTGAAACAAGCATTTGTCTCAGCTCCCATCCTTCGACACCCGGACACCAATTTTTCTTTCACCCTAGAGGTAGATGCTTCGGACTGCAGGGCCAGCGCTGTCCTATCCCAAAGATTTTCTCCCTAGGATAAACTTCACCCTTGTGGTTTTTTCTCAAAGAAGTTTTCCCCAGCTGAGAGGAACTATGATGTGGGCAATAGAGAACTTTTAGCCATCAAGTTGGCCCTTCAGGAATGGAGGCATCTGTTGGAGGGGTCAAAAGAGCCGTTCACTATTCTCACGGACCACAAAAATCTTTTATACATCGAGAATGCCCGTCGCTAAGGCCCCCTCCAAGCCCGCTGGTCGTTATTTTTCTCCAGGTTTAATTTTATTTTGTCTTACATTCCCGGCACCAGGAACGTCAAGGCGGATGCTCTCTCTAGACAATATTCTTCTGATGAGAGACCACAGAAGACTACAGAGTCTATCCTTCCCAAACAAAAGATCCTCGCGGTCGCTACATTCAAGAATCTTGAGAAGATCATCAAGTCTCAAAGTCACCTTCCTAGAGATCTTGAGATCCCGAAGGACACATTATACGTGGAAGCCAAGTTTATTCCGGAGATTCTGGAATGGGGGCATGCTTCCTGTTCGGCAGGACACCCAGGCTACAAGAAGACTTTAGATCTCATCCGTCGTACCTTTTGGTGGCCCAATATTGCCAAATCTATTCTTGAATTTACCCGGGCCTGTCCGGTATGTGCACGCAACAAGATTCCTTGTCCGGAGACCCCAGGTTGTTCTTTTGCCTTTATCCATCCCGGAGCGCCCCTGGTCCCACATATCCATGGACTTTATTGTCGAATTGCCTAGGTCGAATGGCATGAACACCATTCTAGTAGTGGTGGATCGGTTTTCCAAGATGGCACATTTAATTCCTCTCAAAGGATTACCCTCCTCACCCGCCCTAGCCGATATTTTCTCCAAAGAGTTTTTCCGGATCCATGGCATACCCACGTCCATCGTATCGGATCGTGGCTTTCAGTTTGTTTCCAGATTTTGGAGGACCTTCACCAGAAGTAGGGGCATTGCTTCCTCCTTCTCTTCGGGGTATCACCCTCAATCTAATGGACAGACCGAGAGGGTCAATCAATCCCTCGAGAAGTATTTAAGGTGCTTCGTCTCTGACTCCCAGGATGACTGGGCGGAAATTACTTTCCTGGGCTGAGTATGCCTTTAATTCCTTCAGGAATGAATCCACTGGTGAGACACCTTTCTTTATTAATTATGACTTTCACCCGGCTTGCCTACCTATTTCCAAGATCTCCTCTGGAGTTCCAGCGGTGGATGAACACATCACCCTCCTACATGACTCTTGGACTAGAATTCAATCTGCACTTCAAAGGGCCTCCCTGTCTTCTAAAGTCCAGGCTGACCGCTGTCGTCGACCTGCACCCAACTACAAACCAGGGGACAAGGTTTCGTTGTCTACTAGAAATATCCACCTCAAAACCCCTTCCCCCAAATTGGCTCCTAGGTTTCTGGGGCCATTTCCTATCCCAGAGCAGGTTAACCCGGTGGCCTTCCCCCTTCAACTACCCCCGAGCATGAGAATTCCTAATGTTTTTCATACTTCTCTTCTCAAACCGTTCATCTCTAGTCCTCTATTTCCGGACCACACTCTTAAACCTGATCCAGTGATCATACAGGGCAACGAAGAGTACGAGGTCCAAACCATACTAGATTCCCGTCTCTCCAGAGGTAAAGTCCATTTCTTGGTTCATTGGAAGGGTTTCGGACCTGAGGAAAGGTCTTGGGTACCTCTTATCGACATTCATACACCAGGACTTCTTAAACGCTTCGGGAAAGGTTTCCATCCAAACCATGGAAGGATCGTCCTGAGGCTGACCCTGAAGGTGGGGTACTGTGAGGACTCGGGGGTCACGGCACTCACCTCTTCTGCTCCCGCTGCTGTGCGGCTCCGTCCTCGTCGCTCCCACCCGACCCCCGTGGTGAGGGGGCTTCCCCGTCCTCTCCGTCGGGCTGCCGCCGCTCCGTGTGCGGCTGATGCTCGGGTGCCTGCCATTGCCTCTGCGTGTGCATCCCCTCCCGTTACGGAGTGCATGTCAGCACCAATTAGTTTATTCACTGCTCTTGCAGTGAAGCCCCGCCCCCCGCCCACATGCTGGTTACCAGTTAACCCTAAACCTTACCTCCTGGCGGCCTATTATGGGGACCAATCCTGGACAGCTCCTACGGCTCCTCCAGGCCTGCCTTCGCTACCCATTGGTCAGCCATAGTACTTAATACCTGTCCTACCTCTCTCACATCACTTGACATAGTCTTTGCTACAGACGTCTATTCTGGCTCTCCCTTTGTCTTCATATTTATTCAGGTTGCGACCCGGCTTGGCGGACGTTCCTATCTGGCTCTGGATCCCGGCTTCCTCTTGACCATGCAGATTCTATCATTCCCTCGACCACAGCTTGAACCTCGACCTTCCGGATCTCTCTCTCTCCCCGACCTTGTCTAAACGGCAACGACTTCGCCTCTTCAGTACCGGTACCGGCAAATATTGCTACACCTATTCACACCTGGCCTGGCAACGCCTAAAACACCACACTCCGGACACGCTCCTTCTGCTGCGGGTGCGTGCACATATACGTCCCCACCTCAGTATAAGGGATGAGTCTGGTCTGCGGGCAGCACCGGCGTAACACTGACCCACTGTCCAAGGCAGACTCGGATGCCTGGAGTCTCATGCCCTCCAAGCTGGGATCAGTTCTCGCTGCATGCCTAAACTGTGTTCCTTATTCTGGCCACATACCCTTAGTCTCTAAGTCGGGGGATGGGGGAACAGGTAAAGGGGAAGGTAAGTCAGCACACTGTCATGACTCAGTCTGGCTTACCTGCCTGGTCTCCTCAGAGACCCCTGGAACTGTTGGTCCCAAATGCAGGGGGACGGAGAAATCCTCCGGTGTACATCCTTTGCTCTTGCTACTAGTAATTGCTGCAACAGGAGTCAGCTCCGCCGTAAAAACACAAGTAACGTGCCCCAGGTCATTACCGAGGAGCACCTCAGTATCTAACGTGGTCAATACCCCCACCTAACTCATGCCACATCCGGCACCCCAATCCAGGAATACCTGGGCAACTTGAATGAACCGCAGTCCACCATCTGGCATGGTCACCTGCATCCCTGTGCCCAGGAGCAGATCCTCTGGCTGGACCATATCAGGTCGGACCAGGGTAACAGTGGCACCGGAGTTGAGCAAGCCAGCTGCTTGGCGATCTCCGATGGTCACTGTGCGCAAATGCTTTTGCCGGACATTGTTGGACTGCAACCCGAACTGTGAAATCTGATGTCCCTCTGTCTCCGCTGCTGTTCCACAGGCTGTATGTGCAGGATCCTCTATCGGCGTCTCTCACAGGATTAGCTGGGTGGCTGTACCTGTGTGTGCCCCACGCACATTGGTGACCGGCTGTGCAGCTGTAGAGCGTTGCACCTAATGGGGTCCACCAGACCTCGAATGGTCCGGACAGTCTGTCTTTATGTGACCAGTTTAATTGCACTGATAACACCTCCTCTCGTGTTTGAACTCTGCAGCTTTGGGTGCACTTCCATCCGCTGCAGGTTTGCTCTTCCACTGAGGTGTATTCTTGACTACCTTGGCCGGAGTGGCCGTTTCAGAGGAAGCCCCTTTTTTGTGCATCAATGCCGACTGGTGACAAATTCATCTGTCATGTTAGCAGCGTCTACATAGGTCTTTGGATTATGGTCAAAGACCCACTCCCTCACATCGGGTGGATACTGCTGCAAGAACTGTTCTTTGAAAATCAAGTCCATTAAAGAGTGGTACTTTGTGGGACCATACCCCTCCATCCACTAAGTCCCATGCAATGCCATTCGGCGAACTACATATAGGATTCCCGGTAGCGCCTCTCCCCCATCCTAAACATGCCTCTGTAAGCTTCTGGGGTGAGGGCATACTGAGTGAGTAACAGGGATTTTACGTGTCTGTAGTCATTGCCATCCGCAGTGGGAATAGCCTGGAGGGTCTCCACAGCAGCGCCGGACAATAACGTGTTAAACATAAAACCCAGCCCGTACTGGCACCCGGTATCGATGGCATTGAGTCTCAAAGATTATCCGCCTCCCATCGATCTTGTCTGTGCCATCCACTAATTTACTGAAACTGTGATGGTCCACTCGGGGAGTGGACTGCTCCCCGTTATCACGTGGGAACATGGGGCTGATGTCCCTTGGGCAGCTACAAGTATCTGTATTCTATCCGGAAGTCTGGCCCACTCCACCCAAGAAGCAAGAAGCGCGACAATCCCGGGCATAGAGAGTCTGTTAGCCACTGGTGCTAAAACAGCTGCACTCCCAATAAATGGCCCCCCCAAAAATGTTCATGTTGATCCCAGCTCTCTCCCTTTGTCCTTCCACCACAAGGGCTGGAATAACTGCCTGCACCCCAGGTTGACTGGGGACACCTGTAACTGCAGGTGGAGTATGTCCCCCTCCGGTGCTGCAATGCTGGCTTCATGAGATTAAAAGTCTTCCTTCAGCTGCATCTTTGATTGACCATCTCTTGGTAATCCGTAGCTCTCACACCAGGCAACAATCCTGTCTCGATCCCATGACCGGTACCGACCTGACTGTCTGTCCATGTTCGCATGGTGGAATAAAGCTAAGTGACAAATGAGAACCTGTGCTTGCAATCTACGAGTTTCTCTCTATGTTGTAAGACCCCGCAGGATTTTTAAACATAGGCTCAATGATCCCACCGCTTCCACCAGTAAATAAGCCTGTCACGGGAGACCTTTATACGGGATCATATCATTGAGCAAAATGAAGACATAAAACAAATTGCAATTTATTCCTTAGAAACAGATGTACCCACAATGGATTACATTATACAGGAGAAAACACACTTACTGGGGGTCTGGACTACAAAACGAAACTTTCCTAGTCGAAATAAAACAAAGTCTTTAGGTTGACCAGGACTCAGCTCGAAAAGTCCTCGAACTCAAATTGGAATGAAGTTCCTGACGCCACCGCTGTATCTCTTCCAGAGATGCCAAAATCCCTTGACCGTGAGATAGTACCAAATGTCCTGGTACTCTTTTCAGCGTGAAGTTCCATCCGCGACCGCTACATTCTCTATTTAGAACTTGGTCCCGAAAAGTGGGACAGAAAATTTCTTGCCCTGAAATTTCTGAAGCCGTCTCGCGTCTATTTCTCCAAGAGAATCTTGTTGTGAGTTCAAATTTTACGCTGCTGTCTTAGCGCTTAGAATATTGGATGAATCTGAGGTCCGGATTGGCTGCTGGGTTTCTTATAGCTTTTCAGATTCATTCATGAAATACTACAACAAATCCGTGCCTGGGAACTTTACAACCAGCCAATCAGAGGGTTGCTAGTCTTCCAAAGCCGGGCAAGCGTGTCTTCTGAATGTAACGAGGGCATGTGCAAGTTTGCCACCTTAGCCACTTGTCATTCAGAAGCCACCCGCTGGGTTAGGTGCTTCCAAGTCTGGGAAGTCAAATGCTAGCCGCGATAGCCAGCATTGTTTCCCAGACATGGATACTCCACCTAACCATCCTGCCAAAGGGCTTTAACACCTCTGGCAGTATCTGTGGCTTTGAAGTATGGACCTAGGGCAGACATAGTGGCACCACATTTGGTCATTACCATCTTTGAAAGTCCCAGCTTATAAGTATAATGCATTTTTGGGCTATGAGGTGTAGAATGGGACTATATACTTTTATTCTCACTAGCCATATCCATCATACACTGTAAACCAGCCTTAGACTGTAAAAACCTTGTAGCCACATTGGCTATTAAACATTTTATGAAACATGGGAAATATTTCCCATTTTTCTTCTATGTCCCACAGTGAAACGAAAGGATGCTTAGCTTCAATCTCAGATATGTAGCTCCTTCCCTTAAGGAAACCTAATTTTCTTTAGAACCCAAAAAACACTTAGGCACACTCCCAGGGCTGTATCTCTTTCCTTTACTGAAACTAGGCCTTAGGTTTCATAAAACCTCTCGCAACTTAATATAAAGTAGGAGAAAACCCCCAGAACCTCTATACTGATTCTGGGGTACCTGGGCATATACTGGGGGACCCTCACTAACTTAGGGAACCTTGATTGTACCCGGGATACATAAATCCCTATGCCCTGATCTACCTTTCTGGTCTGTGCAGAAGAAGGGAAACCTGGCAGTGAGTCGCATAACTGTTTTCAAGGGAGGAGCTTGACCGAAGTGATGTGTCTATTTGTCCCTGAGAATCTGACCTGATTCCCAGATACATACAGTATTTGGGGTAGGCAGCAACTCTGGGTCCCTTCTAGCTACACACATTCTGACAACACTTTTACAGCAATTTCTTCCCTGAAACTCATAGCCTGAGAATCTCCACTGGTTAGCACTCCTGGAAAGGTAAAACACACATAAAATCTTTAGTCATACAATTATATTAATTGCAGGTACAATACACAGGTTGAAGAGCTGACATTCTAAAACCTGAAACAGGGCTCAGAGGTAACGAGCCGGGCATAATACCTTTATTAATGGCCTGGTTACCCCTTCACCATTACATTTACCAACTGCCCATGTTACAGAATCAATTTAATTCATGACCCTGATTCTGCACTCGACTATTTCCAATCCGAGTTCTTAAAACTCTGATACCCATGCTCCACTATGCAGAATAAGAGTACGGGGGCCCACCTTCCATGGGTTACAACTGACTTTATAGCACTCTACCATATAAAGGATGCCTTGTGGAAAAGCTACAAAGTAACTGGCACTACCAAGGATCTTAATCACTACAGATGCCTGCAGAGCAAATAAGATATGCAAAAGCACAATATTACTCTGACAATCTTCACCAAAATACATCAAACCCAGTTAACTTCTGGAAGGTTATCAACAATATATTCCAGCCTTCTAGCCATCAACAACCAAGTAATATCACTAAGGAGGATATTACTCTGACAAACCCCACTGACATTGTATATGCATTCAATGATTACTTTGTGGGGTGTGCTTCTAACATTTGCGAAACGCAACCCAAACCACAAACATGAACCTCATTCTGTGAGTATCTCTATAGCCCCATCCTCTCCCAACACTGCTCACAATTTTGTCTTTGTCCCAATATCCGAAGAGGAGATTACACAAGTGCTCCTCAAATTATAACTAAGCTCCCAATTAAGCGATTACTATACCAAGACAAATTTCCCAAGCCAATTCCAATCTAGCTTTCGCCCCAAACACTCCACGGTAACTTCCCTGCTAAAAGTTTGCAATGAAATCCAGTATGGAATGGAACGGGGACAACTCACTGGTGCAATATTCCTAGATTTTGCAAAGGCTTTTGATACTGTTGATAATGTTATCTTGCTTAACAAACTCCAGTGCTCTGGAATAGGGAAGCATGCTTTAAACTGGTTTCATTCCCACCTATCAGGTAGATTCCAACATGTGCCCATCTCAGGCTCTAACTCCAACCCCCTGGATATCACATGTGGTATCCCGCAAGGCTCTGTTCTGGGACCTACTCTTCCCAGTGTTCACCAATGATCTTCCTACAGCTTGTAAGGGAGCCTCAATACACATGTATGCAGATGACACAATTTTATATGCACACAGCCATAGCCTCTCCGACTTTGAACACATACTTTAATCTGACTTTTTTAAGGCTTGAAAATTGGATTTCCCAAAACAAACTGGTTTTAAACACTGACAAGACTGTAACAATAGTATTTGGGACCAAGGCTAAATTTCTAAAGCTTCCAATGACTAAGGCTTCCAACGCTAAAACCACTCTTGTTACTAGTTTTAAATACGTGGGCATATGGTTTGACTCCCATTTAACATTCAGGATGCACTTGATACCCTGACATCCAAAACCTATGCCAAACTAGGTCTACTTTACAGGAACAAATCCTCCCTAAGTCTGCTGATCAGAAAGGGTATCGCACAGCAGATGCTGATGTCAATTATCGACTATGGGGACATAGTATACATCTCGACACCCCAAACCCACCCTATTAAACTTGACCCTCTCTACAATTCGATATGCCGTTTTTTTCTCCAATGCAACTACATCACACATGACTGCGAAATGCTCAAAGAATTAGATTGGTCATCACTTGAGTGTAGGCGCAAAGTTCACCTTTCCTGTCTTTCCTTCAAATACTTTCTGGGCAAGTTACCCGTCTATCTGAACAAGCTCCTCACCCCTACCACTTGCAGCACTTATCATCTGAGGTCAGACTCCAAAAGACTGTTCATGGTCCCAAGGCTCAACAAAGTATCCGGCCGCTCCTCCTTCTCTTACCGTGCAGCACAAAACTGAAATAACCTACTGGAGACTCTCACATCCACCACCAGTTTAAGTTCTTTCAAAACTAAGGCTATCTCACATTTTAATCTGCTCTGTAACTGTTACATATGCCTATAATATATATTTTCTTTAACAGTGCATGCAAAATCTTGTATATACAGATGCGTTATTTTAAGGCATCATGGTGCCGTATTCGTGTGCGTGCTGTACTCCATGCGGCATGAACGCGGCTAATCACCCCAGGCATGCGCGTTTATCGCGGTTGCTGTATTTGAATTTTATAGATTGTGTGTAATTATATGCAACGAAATGAATGAATTGTAGTGTACAGTTCTGTGCTACTGTGTCAATTTCAGGTGTTTATAAGCCAGAACACTATAATGCCATTTTATGCACTCGCGTCTTAAGGCGGTAAGGTTGGAAGAAATCACACGCCATGACATGGGTATTCCGAGTTATACAATGCGTGATTTTGTAAAATTATGGCCACTGCATCTGTAATGTTTACCATGTTCACTTATGTAACTGTATTTGTAACAATGTATTATTTGTCATCTTAACTTATGCCCAGGACATACTTGAAAACGAGAGGTAACTCTCAATGTATTACTTCCTGGTAAAACATTTTTATAAATAAATAAATAAATTGGATAGCTCTTTTTCTTACAATCATCTATATCTAGTTTGTGTGTGTAGGTGCATAGCTTTATGATCAGTACTTAAAACCAAATTAGTTTATAACATTTGTCAATATGTTTTGAAAGAATGTCAAAATGTACAGTATTACTCATTAAAAAAAAGTTACTGTACATAAACTACATATTTTTCTTAATTACTTTAAAGTGAACAAGGGTAAGGTATT
Organism: Ascaphus truei; assembly: GCF_040206685.1. Classification (NCBI taxonomy): domain Eukaryota; kingdom Metazoa; phylum Chordata; class Amphibia; order Anura; family Ascaphidae; genus Ascaphus; species Ascaphus truei. Next base: position 258,966,737 of record NC_134484.1, read on the forward strand.
AAAGATTAAAATGACTTTGTGTTATACACAGTTCTAGCCAATTTATCACTCGCACGACTGTTGCAAGAATTGCAAGCCGATTTGTAAGAGAAATTATTCTTTCTTTCAGGCCAGGAATTCTGAAAGACCTGAAAACAATGGGATCTGTGTCTCTTTTTATATTTTTTGTTACCCTGCTTGTTCTAGGCAGACAGGTAAGGATTTAAAACATAAAGACATTTCTGTCATTTATCCACAACAGATATGACGTAAGTGCAGGGGGGAAAGGGAGTGAACAGGGCGCTTCCAAGGAGTGAAATAAAAAACAGTGTTTGTGGATATATAATAAAGCACAAATGTGAAACACCTAAAGACAATTGATAACCTTCACCACCCAGTGATAATAGGTAAATAAAATGTGTACAATAGGTAATATGCAGCTCAACTTCCTCAGAGGGGACTGTTCCAAGTACCCAGATGATAAACGACTTTTCTTCTTGGAGAGGAGGAGCGCAAAGTGACTCAGTGATATATGTGAAAAGAAATAATGGCAAATATAGTGCAGAGTGTAATAACTATGAACAATCAATCATGTAGCCTTAAGTAGTTGCACTCACAAAACTTATAGTTCATACAGTATAAGCATGTCAGAGATCCTTCTCTCTCTGACTGGAGCCCTTGAAGTAGATGTATATAGTGATTCTCAGGATATCCCTCAATGGGTAAGTGGTACTGTATAGCATGAAAGAAAGAAAGCCACAATAGTGCATACTATTTGACCAGAAATGTATTGTGTACAGAATATAAGAGCAATTCAACTCACATTTTCAAAGTAAATTACAGGCATTGGAGAGGACAACTTGATAAGGTAGGACCCCGTCGGTGTGTAGCTCCCTGAAATCCCCCCGAAAATGGCTCTGATTTGCCAGTCCTTCTAACTCCTGAAGAAGTATCTGCGAAACGTGTAGAGTTAGTGTTAGCATTGTTGGAGTACCTGGGGTTAGAAGGACTGGCAAATCTGAGCCGTTTTCGGAGGCAGACCGCACTTCCGCCCTCACTTGGGACGCAATTCCGGAAGTGACGAATGTGGAACTCTGATCGTGGGATCGTGAGACGCGAGTGAAGTGCCAGGGAGCTACACACCGACGGGGTCCTACCTTATCAAGTTGTCCTCTCCAATGCCTGTAATTTACTTTGAAAATGTGAGTTGAATTGCTCTTATATTCTGTACACAATACATTTCTGGTCAAATAGTATGCACTATTGTGGCTTTCTTTCTTTCATGCTATACCACATACCCATTGAGGGATATCCTGAGAATCACTATATACATCTACTTCTAAGTCAGAGAGAGAAGGATCTCTGACATGCTTATACACTACCGACACACTTAATCCGAGCAGGGCTAGTTCCGCAAGCCAGGGGATGCCCCGGCTTGCTAGCTCCACTCCCTCGGCGTGCCGCGCGTTACCGATGCGCGGTCACGCGTCATCGGGTGCCAGCGCCCCCTGCACGCGCGTCCAGGGCTCCCCGAGGGAGCCCTGGTGTCCCGCGATGTGGTGGACGGCGGCAGGGGGCTCCGGGGGACCCGGCGGACCCGGCAGCGGGAGGGAGAGTGCCCCGATCGGAGGGCGCTCTTCCGCTGCTTCGGCGCGCGCCCGGCACCCTCCGGCGCGCGCCAGGTTACTGCTGCAGACGAGAACGGGCAAATGCTCGAATAAACTCGGCCGCAGCAGTATGAACTACAAGTTTTGTGAGTGCAACTACTTAAGGCTACATGATTGATTGTTCATAGTTATTACACTCTGCACTATATTTGCCTTTATTTCTTTTCACATATATCACTGAGTCACTTTGCGCACCTCCTCTCCAAGAAGAAAAGTCAATTATCCACAACAACATGTTTTTTCCCCCCACAAGTTATTAGTGGTCAACTCAACTCCAGTCCTCAAGCCCCCCGAACAGGTCAGGTTTTTTGGATATCCCAGTTTCAGCACAGGTGGCTCAATCAGAAGCTCAGTTGAAGACCTTTGTTGAAGCTAGGACTGGTTAAACCACCTGTGCTGAAGCAGGGATATCATGAAACCCTGGCCTATTGGGAGGGGCTTGAGGGCTGGAGTTGAGCACCCCTGTTCTAATCCATGACCTGTTTCTGTTCTTGGTTATTAGCAATTCAATACAAAATCTCACCCCACACACATATTCTTTTCTGTACAGCACTGAACATTTCAGTGACTATTTTCTATTAATCATCATTACCCAAAAAAAATTGACAGAATAAACATGTTTTTTTAGGATCCTGGACATGAATACTGTTGATCTGAAAGTTTCTAGGTACAGTGCGTGATTAATTAACATATGCGGTCTTGGTACCATCCTTTTTTTATGCAAAAGATCAAAGGTCACATATTGTAAAAAATAAATAAAACAGTAATACTGTATGTGATGCAAGAAGTTTTCAAGAGTACAAAAAGCCACACAGTAGAAGAGCAACCTAAAAGGTATATCTACTGCCAACCAGAATCACCTAATTGGAGTCATTTTCACCAGCCAGCTACTGTACTATAAGTCTGGTGCAAAATCACTGGAGAGAACCAGTAAGTGGGATGGGGGAGTTTATTTGGGCACATAGGGGCCTATGCACTAAAGGTTCATAAACAAAATCGCCATTTATATCACCATTTTTGTGAGCATTGCTATCACGAGAAAGTCTCGATTACCTTTGATAGCAAAATTCACAAAACGGGCGAGTAGCCGACGACGTGAAGCTCGACCCTCTGAAAAGGCCTTACCCGGCGAGTTCTTTCTGCTGCAGAGAGAGCTGCTCAGACAGAGCATCCTCTCCCCTGTAGATGAGCAGGGGGTCTCCGGAGCAGAACTGCGTTGATTTCAGGTCCGGAGACCACCTGCTTCCCGAGATACAGGCCCCGTTATGGGGTGCTGGTATCTCCTATGCATTGAAATGTCCCGGTCATTTGATGCGTGGGGGTAAGTGGAAAGGTTTTTATTTACATTATTATTATTGCTGAGTAGCTAATGTTTGTTTTAATAATGGGCAAAAAAAGCTATTATTCATATCTGTATAATTGTTAGTTTGCACATTACTGTACTGTATGTGTTTGTTGGGGAAGGTATATTTATTGAAATGTACGCCACATTTATTTTTTTACAACAGCATTGGTACCGCAGGCCAGTGGGGACCCACAGGGACCACCCGAGGACCCCCAGACACCTGTGCGGACAACCCGGGGACCCCCGCCAGTCTCTGGGATCAATTCTGTGTTAAAATAAATAAATAATAGTTTAATGTGGGGGTACAGGTGGGTGGGTTGTGTATTGTCAGTTATTACATTTTTTTCTGTTTATTGTGGGTAGCGAGGGTGGGTGAATGGGGTATTTAGCCCTGGGTGGGTAGCAGGAGGGTTAAACCCCTTCATTGCCTTAGCGGTTAGCCGCTAAGGTAAAGAAGTTGGCTGTAAATGCATTTTTATTGCATGGGATTCATGCTGGGGCTCTCCGGTGCTGATTTGAATGAATATCAGCTCCGGAGACCACTGATATCAATCCGATGCAGGAAAAAGCATTTTTTTTCTCTCTAATTCCCGTATCGCAGCTTCTAAGCAGGTTTCCAACACCCACACGCCCAATTTTCCTGGCGTGATGATTTGAACTGAAATTCGCCATTCTAGAGCTGCAATAGGCGTCGGTAACCTAATTGCTGCTACTAGAATTGCACAAGTTTATGAACCTGCCAAAAAGCGGCGAAAAGTGGCTTCTCGCCCCTCAATCTGCAATTTTTTTTTTTAAACATATTTTTGGGGCCGATTCAGTGATTTATTGCCCACTTATCGCCGCTTACAGAATCAGAGTAGGCATTTTGGGCGATAAGTGCTCGATAAGTGGCTTATGAACGCTTAGTGCATAGGCCCTATACAGTATTAAATATGACAATTTACAGCTAATGTATGCAGTTATGTAAATATTGTTAAATTTTTGTCTCATAGAATTGTTGTGGGTTGCCTTTCATCTCAACTTATAATGATTACTCTGCCATCAGTTTCATAAGGATATTTTATTTAACAGGGTTCTTTACAATTTTAAGAGTACTTTCTTAACTCTCTTTTTTAGGGTAATGCATAGTATAGGCAATTATGGCATTAAAGTACACAAACTAACGTCTAAATTAATAAATAATTTGCAGTGACAGACGCTGATGTGTTTCTTTTTATCTTTTGCTTTGCTAATTATCCCCTTTTTATGATTTAAAGCTCAAAGTGTACATTTTAATTGGGAATCCAGATATTCACTACACAAAGGATACATTAGCACAGAAAGCACCTTGGGAGAATACAGTATGCAAAGTGTATTCAGCTGTTTGATGCATTTATGATGACTTGTTATGTAATGCATTACCCAATGTCAATTTATTATCCCACCAACTTGTATTTGCATCTGAAGGCAAATTGAGAAATCGGATGCTGACCCATTTTCACATCTCATGAGTTTTTGCTAGAAGCTAGGAGCTAGGATGTCATTTTGAAATGGTGCATTCATGTAATTTCGGAAATGTTCAATTCTTCAAAAGTGCATCGCTAAAGATTTCAAAACTGCTTTTCTCAAAGCAATATTAAAAATGTTCCCAGGGCAGGTGGGATTTCTCAGTTGGAAAATGGAGTTGGTTTCATGATGAATTACCCTTTCAAAATCATACACGTGGTTTATAGTCGTGATCCTTTGAAAAATGGATTCATAAAGATGTATTAACTCTGTAGTGATGCATGCTATGCAACTAAGTTATTTATGGAGAGTTAAGGTCATACTGTAGAAATGCATCTTAACAATTTAAGTGGTTTCGTAAACAAATGTATTTATCCTATAATCAAAACTTTTTTTTTTTTAAAGCTTTCTCTGGCACTTTCCAAGGAAAACATATGAAAGCAAAGAGGCTTTTTAGCGCTCACCCTCCTTTTAGTACTCACTGTACTGGAGCAAATGAATAGTAGTGCACCGTTTGTGGTCAGGGGCTTGATCCTGTGATAGTTTCCGTTGAGTGAATTAATTCAATGGTCGGAAGGCAGCGGCCACTTATAAAGTTGAAGAAAAATGTTCTTTATTGGATATATATATTCTTCCTATGCATTTCGGTTCCAGCTGGGTTTGTTGTCAGGGCTTGGCGTTCCCTGTTGGGGCAGAAACGCGTCGGAGGAATATGTATGTCCAATAAAGAACCTTTTTCTTCAACTTTATGAGTGGCCACTGCCTTCCAACCATTGAAAGCATATGAAAGTGACATCATATGAAAGCAAGGAGATAAAATAAATAAACACTACTGTAATAGGGAAGGGGATGTGATTGAGATATTCCAAAAGAAGCAGAAACCAGAAGGATTAGAAATACGTCACAATGCACTTCAGCCTGTCTGATAATTCAGGTATAATACACTTTATCACATACAGTATCAAAGATGGCTACCTCCTGATATCTGAAAGGATATAAATAGCACACCAAATGTTTTCTTTAGGTTTTCCTTTATATGGCATTCATAGTGCATGTATAATGTTATTATTTTGACAGTAGGTTTTAAATATGAAGCTTGGAGAAAATCTTGTAGTAATGAAGGCTTGGTATACAGCAGACTTCTGAAAATCATAACGATGGCCATTTTAAGTCCCCACAAAAAAGATTTCACAAATATTTTGACAGAATAGAAAGACACGTGTTAATGTCATAATTAAATGTTTATTAAAGATGAAAAGAGGAAAGAACACTTTACTAAAAAATACTGTACCTCTGAAGGTTTGTTTTGTTGTGTCAAATAGGATATTTAATATTTAGGGCCGTATTTACTTAGCAGACACTCCATAAGACACCATCCAGCACTACTTAGTAAATATAGCCCTTAGAGCTCATACAAGTGAAGTGTAAGGGGTCTTCCATAAGGTGTCTTATGGAATAGCAGTGCTTAGTTCATCTAGCCCTTTGTAACAAATTCGCTTTAATGGCCGAGGTGTCTTTGAAGGTGGATTTAGCATTGCTTAGTATTGTGTCCCACATTGTAAATTGCAGATCAAAAAAGAGCCTTATGCCAATATGTTGTATTTATGTTAATTCTTAAATCTGGATTCTCGCAGGACAAGATGCCTATTGTTTCTTTACTTCTGTGTCCTCTTATAACAGAATGAATATTACTGTAGGTTAGACTTCTTGTGGAAGAACAAGTTCAAAAAAGAACGGGAGGAAATTGAGACCATGGAGAACCTGAATCGGGTATTACTGGAAAACGTGCTCCCTGCTCACGTGGCTGAACACTTTCTAGCACGAAACCTGAAAAACGAGGTGAGCAACATACTAGATCCCCTTTTAAACAGTGAGTCTATTAAACAAAGTGAAGATAATACACATAAGTCCCAAAAATGTAATGCTTTCTTATTCTTTTACTTCTCTAATGAGCAGATGTTCTTACAACAGGAGTTCTGAATTACACTTATTTTGCTTTAATAGTACTTAACTACATTAAATGATTTTTTATAGAAATTCATTATCTATAATTTGTTGGCTTTTGTTTATCATTTACTGCTTTATTCATGTTTAGATAGATATTGTGTACAGACGTACATGGATGTACTACCCTCTAGTTTAAAAGTGGCTCAAATTGATATTATTTGAGCCTCTGTGGTTAAGTTAAATGAGGATCTTTAAATTTGTTATTTGATAACCCTCATTGTATTTACATTTAAAACATACATGTACTCAGACACATGGAAAACGAAATCAATAGAAATAAATCTAAATCTTAGTAAATGATTAAATATTTCAGTGATTGCATTTTTTTTACTGGGTTAAACACAGGTACTGTACTGTATGCTGAACCCATGAAACTACCAGCTGTAGTTAGCTTTTATTGTTATACTGTACTGGAGAGAACTGAAATGTAAACGCTTTGCCTCATGGGCAGTCTGGCCCTCAGGTGTTATGTGTGTGATGACTCATCAGGGAGTCCCCTTTCTCATTAATGTGTTATTACACCTCAGCTGCTATAACACCATCTGCACATGTGGAAATGGCACAAAAGCACTTCTTTAATTTCTTGCTTCCCACCGGGCGATTGTGGACGACTTCAAATTCATATACATTAGATTTGTGGAGGTTCACAACCTTTGCTGAAACCAATGGAGCCTTCGGAGTGTAAAATAGTGCTTCAGATGGGAATTGCTTTAGTCCACTGTGCAAATTTTAATCACTCTCTTTTTTTGCCTTCTAAAATGCAGTGCAGATCACAAGATCCGAGGGGACAGAGACATATTTGATTGCATTTTTACAACTTTAGATCAATAATAGTTGCACTGAAGCCCCAATAAATATTGTCTTTTTCATCGGTATTAATGTTTTATTTAAACTAGTGCACTTTGTTTACCTTCTTTATGTATTATGATTTGATTTCTGTTTGCATTCATCGCCCTTTTAAAAGCTTATTTCAGCCTTACTGAACAAGACTGTTGCATAATTCAATTGATTGTCAATCTACGTCAATATACATGTATAGTCTTTGAAGGGTAGCCATGCAGCACATTGTTGCTGATATATTTTTTATGTAAGAAACGAGCCTAGAGTGAACTTTATTTAGGGCAATTGTTCCATGTGACAGAGTACCAAAATGGCCTAATGGCATGGATAAAAAACATTGCTTTGAATAAAAAACCTAGTAGCTTAAATGGATAAAGATAACTTTTTTATTTCATTCCTAGCTGCAATTCCACAATTCACAAGGGTTAAAATGAAATTGCTGGGAGGCTCATTATATCCCTGACAGAGCTGTGTACTGCAGGGGTTCTCAAGTCCTCATAACCCCCCAACAGGTCAGGTTTTAAAGATATTCCTTCTTCAGCATAAGTGGCTCAGTCGAACACTGAGCCATTGATTAAGCCACCTGTGCTGAAGCTGGGATATCCTGAAAAACTGACCTGTTGGGGAGAAGGGTCTAGAGGACTGGATTTCAGAATCACTGGCATACTGCTTAATGTATAGTACAGTATAAATACTATTGTTTCTTAAACCAAAGCGACATCCAACTCTCCAATGAAAGGGCTATTCTTAGCAGTTTATATTTATTATTACTCTATTTGATATATGTATGGTAATGTGGTCAGAAGGAAACATACAGTTGTAACCCAGGTCTCTTTTCTGCCCCAGAGACCCCCCATGTAGCGCTCCGAGGCTCTGCGGCACACCCAGCTAGCGGGGGACTCCATTACAGGTTGCGCGAGCGTGCGCGTTGGTCGCGCAGGTACAGTAAGGGTAGCGCATGCAGTCCCAATGCTATAGAGGTCCTGAGTGGACTACAATTCCCAGCAGCCTCTGGGGATAGCCCTTTCACCCACATCATGAGCAGCCAGAAAGCAAATAGGGTTTTGCAGCTTCTCCTGTGGAGGAAGGCTACAATGTTGTGGGGACCACGTTTGGCAGTTGGAGCTGGGAGCAGGAAGGGGAAGGAAGGGTGTAGGGAGCGAGTGGCTCCTACACCAGGTAAGGTAGTTCCCCAGATCCCAGGCAGGCCCCAATCCCCACCAGGGTAGGGGGTAAGTACTGAGGGACGGCCCCTAAGGTTATGGACCCTGCCCTTAGTAGTGTGTGGAGTGTGTAGTCTTGGCAGTGTCACGGCTGTCAGTGCTGTGTGCACTGACAAGTAGGCACAGTGTGTGTGTGCAGCACGTTGCTGCAGGTACCCGGTTGAGTGCAGTGTGTTGCTGCAGGTGGAGTGTGAGTGCAGTGGGTTACTGCAGGTGGAGTGTGAGTGCAGTGGGTTGCTGCAGGTACAGTGTGAGTGCAGTGTGTTTGCTGCAGGTGTTAGGTTGAGTTAGTCAGAGGGGATCCGGGAGGTGACGGGAGAGGTAGAGTGGGTGCAGGGGGTCAGTGACCCACCTGCATAGGACAGGCTACCCCGTAGGTCCTAGGAGTATTCCCTGAAGTCACCATAGGTTTCTGTGCTGCAGGGACGGCCTATAGTGGTAGCGAGCATCACCCTTCACTGTGTAGACAGCTAGGGACAAAGGGACAAGCGGGCGGAGCAAGTTTGCTGGCGAGTCGTCTGGGACCAGATGGCTGTACATTGAGACCCAGGAGACAGACCGCTGATTCATCTTACCCTTTGCGAAGAGGTACCGGTCACCGCCGTGACCGGAAGGTACTACTGCACCGACACACTTTATTCGAGCAAATACCCAGTATGTACCTGGCAGATACCTGGAATGCGCCGCTCCTCACCTCTGACAAGCCCCGTTGCGTTTGCCTTCCCAGCCTGGGTTCATGCCTGGCTGACGGGCGGCTGATCTGTTAAATGATAATGATTAGGATTTAATAGGCTGCAATGCTTCGCGTGTCTACCAGATGGCATAAATTCATGAATTGTAATGCAGTATATATATATATACTGTGCAGTATTGCAGCCAGCGGGAATAAAATGCTTCAATCCCTGCCTGGAAAATAACCCAATGCACTCGGGCAGAAAACAGTCACAAACCTCAATACACCCGGGTATACCCGAATTCGTGGGACTAGCCGAGCTCGAATAAAGTGTGTCGCCAGTGTATAACATCAAGTGCACCAACACCGGTCAACAGGCGCTGATCCCGCCTTAGGCTAAACTCTTTAGGAACACTGAGCGAGTGGTTAAAGAACTGAGCCTATACCAATAGTACTATACATGGACACAGTGTGTGGAGCACGCGGTGAGGGGACGGAGACGTTACTCCTGATGAGTGGGTGAGCCACTAAGGTTATACCGTTATAGTAGAAAGTTATATGTGTTGGGTTATATTGCTATAATATAGAGTGATAAGGTATCGTGCATTATCTTATAGTAAACTGGTTGCATCATATATGTATGTTGTTGTATTTCTTGCCCAGGGGAATCTCACATCACGGGGATCCTGGGTAAGTGGAGGCGCTTTGCTACGTAAGTGTATAAGTGTTACCCCAGGCTCCCAGCTAGCAGAGGCTTAGATCTTCTGGAGCCGCAGGTGTTGTACAGTGACCAGTAGTTCCTTTGGGAGGGTTCAAAAAAAGGGCTACACGGTATTTCCTACTAGAATTTTAATTTTGTTGCTTGGAATGTCTAATTGTAAATCTCTAATGTTGAGTAAGATTGTCATCCTATTGTCATTTTCTTATGGCTGTCGGTATGAAGGGTAGTCTCACATTGAATGTTATGGCATGATACAGTTGTAACAGTGTTTTCCCTGGGCCCTTCTGATCCTGACCCATATGTAAGAAAATCCCCCAATTACATGGATGTGTGATATGTGGTTAACCTGCTGGCAACAGGACTCCTGAGTCTCCCGCTGGGTGGGAATTGGGGAAGTATCACCATGACAGACGTCTGAGGTAGTGTGCTCTGAGTCCTACTCACATCTGGTACAGCGCCTCCACCCCATCAGGATCTTTGTGGCATCAGGGGGAAGTATCTGATGGGGAACTCCTTCTTGGTGCACTCTCCTGGGGAATAACTCCACACTCACACAGGAGGGATCTTTTGAACCAGGGCATCTTTAATGTCATCTCCATAGGCAGACTGCCTCTCATCGCGGCCGTCACTTAGTCGCTAATTCTGTTTGACTACTCCATGCAGAAGGTTCCTCCTTTCTTAATTGAGTTGTTTCCACCTCTCCCCTAAGGGAGATTCACCAGCTGTGCCAGGTCCCTGGACACAGTGTGTAATCAGCTTGCACTGAAGTATCTGGCAGGCAGACTTGAACTGCTGCAGACACTTCACTCAGGAACATAAGAACAACCAAGAACTAGACTGACTAACTTTAGGCAGTTCTGTGTCTTATATAACCTCCAGAAGCAGACCCACCTTTGTGTCAATAACAGTGGACACAAAGCCTGTTGTCACTTACTTTGTTACATATGACACTTCAACAGGGTTTGAGGGCAAACCTCCATGATTGTTACTGGCAACCCTGCATACCTACTAGGATTACTGCCAGCATGAGAAGGAGATGTACACCATTTTTACACATGGCTACACATTATTTGCTAGTGCAGAATCAGACTGTCTTACTGTGAAAGTGTTATATTGAAAGGCCATACAACTCATCGCTGTGGCCCCAGATGACATTCAGGGCTTTGTCAAAGTGCCCCACACGGTTTAGGAATAGAGGGATGTGTGACTTGCAGTAGGATGATAAGCTTTGAAATCTACTGAAATCGACCCCTCAAAACATATTTTGCAATAAAAATGAGTGATTAATTGTGATGCACACAAAAATATATTTGATTATTTCGCGCAGCAACGTGTAAAGAATAGCACAGTACACCTGAAAAAGAGACATGTACATACTGAATTATGGGATAACTTTTGTAGGATACAATCAATTTAAACTGGGCAAAATTGGAGTGATTTATAGCTATTCTGATATCCTTTTCTTGCAAAGTAATTAAAAAGATGGTGAAGTATATAATAAAAATAATAATAATATTATAAAAGTCAGTGATCTTGTTGTAATAGAGGTTTGATTAAACGCAGTGCAAGCTTTTCATTCTGTTCAATTTTGCATGACGATTCAAGCATTACCTTTTGTGTAGCCTTATGACTTGACCTGGGAGACTGCGAGGGAGCGTCCCTCCCCTCCACCCCAATTACCCAAACCAGCTGCGTGAGGTCATGGCCATGCCCCCGCAAAACCCCTGCCACAGCCCCTCCCATCACAAACTCTCCCTCTCTCCCAGGACTGCGATCTGCGGTGAAGCGCTCTGCACGCGCCGCCCCCCGCTGGGCGCGTGTGATACAGAACGCACTGGGACTGTAGCCTAAGTGCTACCCCCTATCAGTGCGCTTGCACAAAAAGGGTTAAAGGTCAAAGGAACTTGGAACGATGACCCTTGACACTCAACCCGGGCCCACGTGACCCGGCCATTGACGCAAGTGGGATCCTGGAATTCATGTTTAAATGATCCCTGACCACTCGCCTCTCCTACCCCACTGGGCTTTACCAAGTACAGAGCCCCTTCTGGCATGGATAAGCACACTCACTCCCCAACTTCTGCCACCTATGGCGCTATTTAACCCCCTTAAACTAGTCCCATACCACTAGACCCGCCTTGGATGACATTATTAAATAATTCGGCACCAATGTCCTACAAGTATTCTCCATCTGACCTAAACCAATCACTAGTCACAGAATCATAGGAGAACAGGACCTGTACCTAGGGTTGGTACGTAGGACAAACGCCCTCCACTTCCATCCAGATGTTTCCTTGTACCTCCCTGCTGCCACTGGCGGCAACTCAGACTCCGCCCTCCCTTTAAGCGACAACACAGATTTTCCCCTTGCCTCTCCCCTGTGGATGTCTATGTGGGTATCAGAAATGGCTCAAGTAGTACCCCCAGTGGTGTCTCCCCCATTACCAACCCAATGGGAGCTCAGACCAGGAAGGTCTCCTCCTTCTCCTCCCCATGGAAGGTACACCTTAGGTTTTTCCATCTCCATGGGAACCTGTTGGGGCCTCTGCCCCTCTTAAACCTAATGTGGGCCCTCGTGGGGCTTCCCCTCTCTCTTGCCCAAACCCAGAGGAGATGGGGGGAATCCAGATGGACCTACACCCCCATCAAGCGGTGTTGTCCCACGACCCCAGTCGTGGAACAAATGGGCCCCCCACCCCAGTGGGTGCTCAAGTGGGGGCCCCCAACCTGATGGGAGCTCAAGTTGGGGGCTGCCCCTTTTTCTCATCACAGAGGGATCTCAGCCCAAGCAGGGTCTCCTCTTTCCCACCCCAGTGGGGGCCTCTGCCCTCTCCCACTGGAAGGAAAACTTAGGTCCGCTCATCTCCGAGGGGAACCATCCCCAGCTCCCTCCTCTAACCTAGCAGTTTCCCCGAAGGGGGATTTCTCCCCCCCTCTGCAAACCCAGAGGGTGAGGTAGCAAGATTGATCCACCTCCAGTCAAGTGGCATCCCCTCTACCCCACCAAAACCTCATCAACCAATGTGGATTCAAGTAGGTCTCTTGCCCCAGGATGAACTCAAGCGGGACCCCTGCTCCAGCGGGGGATCACCAATCCAGCAGGGGCTCAAGTTTAGCCCCCCTTTCCCAGAGGGAAAGGGGGAAGGAAGTGGAGGGGGGGCAGATGAGGGGGAGAGCGAGCAACCAGAAAGTAGGACAGGAGACTGGCTCACCAGTCATGGTGCCTTTCACTTAGGGATCAAGGCAACTTTATGAGAATAGGATTGTCCTAGTGCTGTTTTCAGAACTGACACTTTGTCATTCAAAGACCTGATCACTTTTGCTTTTCTCCAAGGGCCACAGGAGTGATCTGAGAAAATGACTTACTCTTCCATTTGGCAGCTAGGGGTGAGGGGAACCAAAATGACTACAGAGAATGGAGTTATACACTATCTCAACCTGTAACAACTCTGCACTTCTTAATGACAAACATGGATACAATAAATCTACAATTTGTGCAATCCAGATTAAATTAGATATGTGTTTACATCTTCTAATGTTAATACAATAAATTGGGCTTTAAAAATAAATGACAAATGTAATTTAAAAAATAATAAATTAACATATCACTTACTATGATAACATAGAATTGGTTTATTGCACTGTATTTCCATTGATATTTTGTTATGTTTTCACTTTTTTTTGGCTGCAGGATTTATACCACCAGTCATATGACTGTGTTTGTGTAATGTTTGCGTCTATTCCGGACTTCAAAGAATTTTACACAGAATCAGATGTCAATAAAGAAGGTTTGGAATGTCTAAGACTACTAAATGAGATTATTGCAGACTTTGATGATGTAAGTAAGACATTAGCAAGGCACAGCATGCAACTTTATACAGACATCATCTAAAGGACATTTTATTTTCTATATTCTTCACTTTATTACATGTTTATGTTGTCCTTTTAAGTCTAAATTGTTAGTACTAATACAAATTACATATATTATATGTATATTGCATTACAATACACAGACATCCACTTGCATATGCAATTCATTTGCACACAGAAAAATATTTTGCTGCCGATCCAAATTGTTTTAATTCAATATGCTGTGAAGCCCTCTTTCCCATGTTTAGTTAAAATGTTCAAAACTATCCCAAATGCAGTAGCAACATTTTTAGCCTTTTTCCCGCCCAATTTCACTTTCTTGCAAAACTTTTGACCAAGCCGCAAAGTGCTAATAATGTTGCAAAATGAGTCCTAGATGTGTGCAATTTTGCAAGCTTTCTGCAAAATATTGCCAGACAGTAAGCAAAACATGGTGTATGAACCCTATGTATAGTCTCGGATTAAGCAAATCTAACAATTGTAGAGAATTTCATAATTGAGCATACTGTATTAAGTAAAATTACAATGCACAGTGACTGGATGCTCATTTTTATTCTTGTGACTGAAAGGTCAAATGTTGCCTAGTTTAGCACTTTGGACAAAAGTTTTGTACACCTCTGGCTAAAATCTTCACAAGCAACAGTACTTCATATTGTATACAGACCATAGTATAATATTTTTATTTTATAATTTATTCTAAGGAATATGTTTAAGAATTCTATATTTTTCTATCAAAATGTTTTTTTTAGGAATAGGTGCTACTGTATATACTATATAGCTTTGTTGGTCTAATTTTTTTTTTTAGATATAATGTATCCAACTGAGCTGTAATGGCCCCAGCACATTTTAAAATCCAGTTATGGTTTTAGTATAGTAATACCCTAATAATATACTCATCGGTGAGCAATGCTTTAAAACTCATAAATATTTCCTAATTATTAAAATAAATAAATAAGTGCCATTACATCTCTACTGCCTTCCATAATGTACACCAGATAACCTCATATATGAAATTCAAATTGGGGGAGAAAGATGTACTTACTGTATGTGCAGATAATGTGGTGGTGAAATCCCCTGTGTCTACTCTGATATGGTGTGCACTATAGCATTAGCATTCACTTTTAAACAGATGTTCTAATCTAAGATACACAAACCCCGGCAGAAATAAACTTACTTTATATTTGTAGTAGCTAAGGTGAGCCAAACTCCAATGAAATATATAGTAGAATTAAACACATTTTGATGAAACATTCATTGCTACATTATAACTAATTTTATTAACCTGTACGATAAAGTAACAAAATGAAATGTCTTCTATTTAGACAACAAAAGCTATAAGAAGTCTTGCTTTTATTTGCAGTCAGCATAAGTATGACTCCATCACAGCGATCATGGCAGTGAGTCAAGGGTCTGTGAAATGTTGTTACTTTGAGTTATGTTTCAGCAAATAGAATAGCCAGAGAGGTGTTAAGAATCACATAATGTACTAAGAATTCTGCTTTAACATGCTAACATTCATAAGATAAAACTAAGATGCTCCATTCATCCTACCATATACTGTAGCATGGTTTCTCTCTGCCTGCCACTAGAGATGGGATTTTTACCCTTTTCTCCTTCCACAAAGTTATAATCATACTTCAATTCAGGAAGTTGAGACTGTTTCACCTTATTAGGGTCAAGTAGCAAAAGTGTAGTTACATAACGAAGAGGCAGAAATAGGAGGTGAGTCATGCAAACCTTAATTGAAGATGTAATAAGTGAAAGGTAGCTTTCTTCAGATGTACAATGCCCTCAGGGATACTGAATAATTCATTCATAGACTTAGTGGAAACTTCTAACTGCCTATTTTTTATGAGATGATCAACTATTGTAGATATTCTTTTACCATATCTGATGAAAATGCAAATGTTATATTGACATATAAAAACGCTACAACAGTGTAA
Source organism: Ascaphus truei (assembly GCF_040206685.1). Classification (NCBI taxonomy): domain Eukaryota; kingdom Metazoa; phylum Chordata; class Amphibia; order Anura; family Ascaphidae; genus Ascaphus; species Ascaphus truei. The sequence goes on from NC_134484.1 coordinate 258,982,490, forward strand.
TGTGTAAGATGATCAGAATCTGAGAGTTTACAATGCTGTGGGCACAAATCATCAAAGAATTGTCAGTAAGCTTTATATAGACATGCATATTCAACATGATAACAAGTATATATGTTGGCTTCATATTCCACTGTACTTGTAATTTAGTAACAGGGGCAGCAGCTACTGCACAGCTTGCTTAAAAGCCAAACTATATATATTGTGATCATTGGTCTCAATATCAACATTCAAAAACTCTATTTCAATATCACAATGCCAAAAAATTAATGGGGTAAAAAAAAAAGTCTAAATGCAGGGAAAAGATCCTTAATGTGGGGCCAACACAATATATGCATACAAGAAATAAAAAAAGGTAGAACATCTAAAAAAAATTGAAGCTCCATTTCCAGTACAGTGGCTTTTTAAACAGATGCTATTTATTGTGGGAATATTGGAGAATACTATATTTCAGGTCCACTTAGCATCTTTCATCCGTTTGTGGCAATTAATTGATGATATTGTATTTTAATTGGGTTCAGAATAATGGATTAACCTCTTTGTGCATAAGAATGCTCATACCCAGCAGTGATAACATGTGAGGTGAGTTCACTGCCTTTAAAGCAGGCGATTGTGCAATTGGAGGGGTATGTTACTGTAACATCTGGAACCAGAGTACACCAAAATAAGCCTACTATATTTATCTTTAAAAAAAAAAAAACACTTGTCCGCATTCGTGGTACTTGATAAACTGGTTTGACAAGAGTCAAGCAAAGGTGTTCAGTTTGTTGGGGGGAGGGGCAAGACCAGTTTAAGGGGTTAATTGACCATGCCTGTGACAGAAATGGCTTATGAGGCAGGGCACAATTATTTAATGAGTCTAAAAATAATGGTTGGTATACTGTGGGTCACTTTTCTTCTGGGCTATTCAGGTTGGGACATGTTCCCCATTATCAATAATACACCTGCTAGACTGGAGGTCTGGCAGCAACAGGGATTATTTTGAAATGTTACAAATGGAATAAAGAGCACTGTCACCATTTTGAAATACATAATATATGTTTTGATACTATAGTCATATACTTGTTGCCTGTGCTTTCAGCTACTAAGGAATAGTAGTATATCTTAATACAGTATATCTTAGTACAGTATATCTCAAAACATAATTTTCAATGCGTTTTTACTATATCCAGTATATCATGACATGGTAGCCATTAATTTTAATTTGTTCTGCTAGTAGAGAGGATCTGAGGCTTCAGATCAGATATAGTAGTGTGGTTGGCAGACCATTGCCTGCTGTCAATGTTTGTTTCTAATTTATTCCTTTAAATACTTCAATATGCTGTGCCTTTCAATAGTGATGTGACGTAATTGTTTCATTTTGTTTGCTATACAGATATTGTCTAAACCAAAATTCAGCGGTGTTGAAAAGATAAAGACCATAGGAAGTACTTACATGGCAGCCACAGGACTCAGTGCTACGCCAAATCAGGAATACAGCCAGGTATAGCAGCAACGTTAAGGTGTTCAATATGTCCACGTACAGGATCTCATTCCAAAAAATCATATTTGTTATATCTTAAAGTCATTTTATCAGGAAGCAAAAAAAGGGATCAGGAAAAAGCCACTTGGGATGCACCTAGGACAAGGTGACTGAGTGAAAAAACCAGCTGAAATACTGGGTGCTAAAGGCAAAAATCCGAGTAAGGGACCAGCATTGCAAACAGAGGGTGCCAAGCACACCAAAAAGAATGTAGATGAAATTAATGTATGTATGTATGTTTTTATTTATATAGCACCATTAATGTACATAGCGCTTCACAGCAGTAATACACGTGACAATCATATAAATAATATAAATAACACATAAAGGGGAGAAGTGCTTCAGAGATAAAAGTAACATTTAGGAAAATCAGTCCCTGCTCTGAAGAGCTTACAATCTAATTGGTTAGTAGGAAGAACGTACAGAGACAGTAGGAGCGTGTTCTGGTAAGTATGTCTGCAAGGGGCCAAGGTTTATGTATTTTTTTTGCATATTACTACAGTGTGTATGTATACATAGTTACATAGTTACATAGTTACATAGTAGATGAGGTTGAAAAAAGACGTACGTCCATCAAGTTCAACCCATGCTAAATTTAGACAACAGATACTTTATTCTATATCTATACTTACTTATTGATCCAGAGGAAGGCAAACAAAAAACCCCATTAAGGGGAAAATGTAATTCCTTCCTGACTCCAAGAATTGGCAATCGGATTAATCCCTGAATCAACATCCTTCCCATGTATACTTATTTGGTATATCCCTGTATACCTTTCCCATCTAAAAAGATGTCCAACCTTTTTTTGAACAAATCTATTGTATCTGCCATCACAGTCTCCATGGGTAATGAATTCCACATTTTAACTGCCCTTACTGTAAAGAACCCTTTCCTTTGTTGCTGGTGAAATTTCCTTTCCTCCAACCTTAAGGGATGGCCCGAGTCTTTTGTACTGCCCGTGGGATGAATAGTTCTTTTGAAAGCTCCTTGTATTGTCCCTGAATATATTTGTATATAATTATCATATCCCCTCTTAGACGCCTCTTTTCGAATGTAAATAAATCTAATTTAGCTAGCCTCTCCTCATAAGTTAGAATGTCCATCCCCTTTATTAATTTGGTGGCTCTTCTCTGCACTCTCTCTAGTTCCATAATGTCTTTTCTTAGGATTGGTGCCCAAAATTGTACTCCATATTCAAGGTGTGGTCTTACAAATGCTTTGTAAAGGGGCATAATTATGTTTACTTTCCTTCCATTCCCTTTACTTCCCTTCCATTCATTGCCCGTTTGCCTTTGCAGCTACTGCATGACATTGGGCACTATTGCGTAGCCTGCTGTCTACAAGCACTCCTAAATCCTTCTCCATCAAGGATTCCCCCAATATATCTCCATTTAATTTGTAAGTCGCCTTTTTATTCTTGTATCCCAAATGCATAACCTTACATGTATCTGTATTAAACCTCATTTGCCATTTACCTGCCCACATTTCCAGTCTCTCCAAGTCCTTCTGAAGAGAAATTACATCCTGCTCTGATTCTATTACCTTACAAAATTTAGTATCATCAGCAAAGATGGAGACTTTGCTCTGGATCCCAACTTCAAGGTCATTAATAAACAAGTTAAAAAGCAGGGGTCCCAGTACCGATCCTTGAGGTACTCCACTCACGACTTTAGCCCAACCTGAAAAAGTTCCATTTATGACAACCCTCTGTTGTCTGTCCTTTAACCAGTTTTCAATTCAGGTGCATATATTATTACTGAGTCCAATTTTCTTTATTTTGTACACCAACTTCTTGTGTGAAACCGTATCAAAAGCCTTTGCAAAATCTAAGTAGACCACATCAACTGCATTACCCTGGTCTAAATTCCTACTTACCTCCTCAAAGAAACAAATAAGGTTAGTTTGGCAAGATCTATCTTTCATAAATCCATGCTGACTATTACTAATAATTTTGTTTTCCATTAGGTATTCCTGAATATTATCCCGTATTAAACCTCCAAGTAGTTTCCCTACTATTGAAGTCAGGCTTACAGGTCTGTAATTCCCCGGGTGTGATCTAGCTCCCTTTTTAAATATAGGCACCACATCTGCTTTACGCCAATCTTGTGGTACTGAGCCTGTGGAAATGGAGTCCTTGAATATGAATTATAATAGTTTTGCTATTACTGAGCTTAACTCCTTGAGAACTCTTGGATGTATGCCATCGGGCCAGGTGCCTTATTTACTTAAATTTTTTCAAGTCGCTTATGAACTTCTTCCTCAGTTAACCAATTGGTCATTAATATGGAGGTTGTGGCTTCCTCCTGTGGCGCTACTATTGAACTTGATTCTTCCCTGGTAAACACAGAGGCAAAGAATTTGTTTAATACCTCTGCTTTTTCCTTCTTTCCAATAATCTGCCTACCCATCTCACACTGAAAGGGTCCTATATTTTCTTTTCTCATTTTTTTGTTATTAAGGTACGTAAAGAACTTTTTAGGGCTGACCTTACTTTCTATTGCAATCCTTTTTTCATTATCCATTTTTGCTAATTTAATTGCCCTTTTGCAATTTTTGTTACATTCCTTATAATTCTGATACGATGTCTCTGTCCCTTCTGACTTAAAGAATCGAAACGCCTTCCTCTTCTTGTCCATTTCCTCCCCTACCTGTTTATTTAGCCACATTGGTTTTGACTTATTTCTTTTATACTTATTACCCAAGGGTATACACTGATAAGTGTGCTTTTCTAACAATGTTTTAAAGACTGCCTTTTTATTTTCTACATATTTCCCTGCAAAAACATCATCCCATTGTATTACTACTAGATTAGACCTCAGTTTATTAAAATCTGACTTTCTAAAGTTTAAAGTCTTTGTTGAGCCCAAGTGATCTGTTTTTTGATAATTTATTTCAAATGAGACCATGTTATGATCACTGTTACCCAAATGTTCCAGGACTTGAATATTTGTTATTACTTCTACATTGTTTGATATGACCAAATCCAGAACTGCCCCTCTCCTGGTTGGTTCCTCAATAATTTGGGTCATATAATTATCTTTAAGCACCCCCAAAAACCTGTTTCCTTTTGTTGTAACGCTAATCTCATTGCCCCAGTCTATGTCTGGATAATTAAAATCCCCCATTATGCAAACATGACCCAGTTTTGATGCCTTCTCCATTTGCAAGTGTATTTTAGCTTCCTCAATCTCACAGATATTTGGTGGTTTGTAGCATATTCCCACAAACATTTTCTTTATACTTTTACCTCCACTGCTAATTTCTATCCACAAAGTCTCTACATTTTCATCATTCCCTTCATAGACATCATCCCTTATAATAGGTTTTAGATCTGGTTTAACATATAGACATACTCCACCTCCCCTTCTATTTGTTCGATCCTTCCGAAAAAGAGAATACCCCTTTAAATTAACTGTCCAGTCATGAGTTTCATCCCACCATGTTTCAGTAATGCCTATGATATCATACTGCTCCCTTGTAGCTATTAATTCAAGCTCCCCCATTTTACCTATCAGGCTTCTTGCATTAGCAAGCATGCATTTAAGTTTATTTTTAGCCTGTACTATTATCTTATCTGCTCCTTCCTTTCTGCTCCCACTTGGTTTAGTCTTTAGAAGTTTTCTAGTATTATCTTTATTTACTATGGGTATCTCACTGCTTGTCAAACTTGCACTTGCCCCCATTCTACCTCCATACCACCTTGTATCCTCATCTATTCCATTTAGTTCATTATCTGTTTCATTCCCCTCCCCCCTCCTGTATGTGGTGTAAATTATCAGCCATGGAGCTACTTGTATGCTTCCTTTAGCAGTCGTGTTTTGAGCTGTGTCTTAAAGGTGGATAGAGAGGGTGCTAGTCGGATATTGAGAGGAAAGGCTTTCTAGAGATGTTGGGCAGTCAGTGAGAAAGATTTAAGGCAGGAGAGGTCTTTAGATACAAAGGGGGTAGAGATAAGACATCCTTGAGCAGAACGCAAGAGTTGGGATAGTGTATAACAAGAAATTAGGGCAGAGATGTAAGGAGGAGCAGAAGTGTATAAAGCTTTAAAAGTGATGAGGAGAATTGAGTGTGTGTTACAGGATTTGATAGGAAGCCAGGAGAGGAATTTCAGCAGGTGAGACACTGAGACAGATTTCGGTAAGAGTAGAGTGATTCTGGCAGTAGCATTTAGGATAGATTGTAGGGGAGACAGGTGAGAAGCAGGAAGGCCGGACAGCAGGAGGTTACAGTTGTCAAAACGGGAGAGAATGAGGGTATGTATCAGAGTTTTTGCAGTCGAGCAACAGAGGAAAGGGCTACAGAGAGATCGATACAGGAGGATGTGTTAGCAGAAGAGACAATGAAAGTATGATGGGAGAGGTAAGAGGAGATCCAGGATAGAGCTTTGTGATGAATACCAAGAGAATGGAAAATGTGAAGGAGAAGAGGGTGGACCACAGTATCAAATGCTGCAGAGAGGTCAAGTAATATGAGCAGAGTGTGTTAACCTTTGTCTTTGGAAGCATGGAGATCATTAGTTATTTTAGTGAGGGCTGTTTCAGTGGAGTGAGCAGTGCGGAAGCCAGATTGTAGAGGGTCTAGGAGAGAATAGGTGGTGAGAGAATGGAACAAGCGAGAGAATACAAGATGTTCAAGGAGTTTAGAGGCAAAGGGCAGGAGGGAGACAGGCCGATAGTTAGAAAGACAGGTACGGTCAAGCTTGCTGTTTTTGAGTAATGATATAACTGTTGCATGTTTGAAGAAAGAGGGAAAGGTACCAAAGTAGAGGGAGGAGTTACAAATGTGTGTGAGCATAGGGATTATAGTAGGAGCAAGAGGTTTTAGGAGATGGGAGGGAATGGGGTAAAGTGGGCAGGTGGTAGAGGGAGAATAGGAAATCAGCAGTGACACCTCCTTCTCTGTGACAGGGGAAAAAGAGTCAAGAGGGATAAGGGGAATACAGAGGAGAATACAGAGGGGTTTTCCTGACGTATGCATTCCACCTTTTCCTTGGAATAGTTGGCAAAGTCCTGAGGTGAGATGGAGGAAGAAGAACAGGCAGCAGAGGGTGGTCTGAGTAGAGAGTCAAAGACAGAGAAGAATTGGCGTGGATTAGATTTGTGCGTGTTGATTAGTGAAGAAAAGTAGGGTTGTTTAGCTTGAGAGAGAGCAGAGTTGAAACAGTATAGCATAAATTTGTAGTGAAGGAAGTCTGCGAGAGTGTGAGATTTCCTCCAGAAGCATTCAGAGGAACGAGTGCAGGACTGCAGCATGCGTGGGTGGGAATTTAGCCAGGGTATGGGGTTAGACAGGTGAGGACGGCAGAGAGAAAGGGGTGCATGTAGATCAAGAGAGGGCAACCTTGGCAAAGTTGTTAATCCTGACCACATTGTCAGGGTCTGGAGCAGAGCTGAGAGAGGAGAGGGAGGAGCGTAAAGTGGAATCAGAAGCTGGTAGGTTAATAGAGCACAGGTCTCTGCAGAAACGATGGGTATATTGTGTGGAGAAGGGGAGAGGTGGGAGTAAGAAAATTAGAGGAGGTGATAGCCAGAGAGAGGAAAGGGGGAAATGGAGAAGTCAGAAAGAATTTTTTTAGTGAAAACCAGATATAGATAGTGGCCATCCTTGTGGGTGCTGGCTGCAGTCCACTGTTGATGGCCAAAAGAGAGGTTAGAGAGAGAAAGCAGGAAGCCAAAGGGAAGGAGGGGTCATCAATGTGGCAATTGAAGTCTCCAAGGAGAAGAACAGGGGAGTCTGAGGAAAGAAAGAAAGAGAGCCAGGATTCAAAGGCGCCTATTCACAAAGCAGTGATAAGTGGTTTTACAGTGGTGTGAAAAAGAAAGTCAACCCTCTAAATTCTATGGTTTTATATATCAGGACATAATAACAATCATCTGTTCCTTAGCAAGGTCTTAAAATTAGGTAAATACAACCTCAGATGAAAAACAACACATGACATATTACACTGTGTCATGATTTATTTAACAAAAATAAAGCCAAAATGGAGAAGCCATGGGTGAAAAACTAAATATACCTTATGATTCAATAGCTTGTAGAACCACCTTTAGAAGCAATAACTTGAAGTAATCATTTTCTGTATGACTTTATCAGTCTCTCACATCATTGTGGAGGAATTTTGGCCCACTTTTCTTTACAATATTGCTTCAGTTCATTGAAGTTTGTGGGCATTTGTTTATGCACAGCTCTCTTAAGGTCCAGCCACAGCATTGCAATCGGTTATGGTCTGGACTTTGACTGGGCCATTGCAACACCTTGATTCTTTTCTTTTTCAGCCATTCTGTTGTAAATTTGCTGGTGTGATTAGGATCATTGTCCTGTTGCATGACTTAATTTCGGCCAAGCTTTAGCTGTCGGACAGATGGCCTCACATTTGACTCTAGAATACTTTGGTATACAGAGGAGTTCATGGTCGACTCAATGACTGCAAGGTTCCCAGGTCCTGTGGCTGCAAAAAAAAAAACAATCATCACCCTACCACCGTGCTTGACAGTTGGTATGAGGTGTTTATGCTGGTATGCTGTGTTTGGTTTTCGCAAAACGCTGTGCATTATGGCCAAACATCTCCACTTTGGCCTCGTCTGTCCAAAGGACATTGTTCCAGAAGTTTTTTGGTTTTCTCAGATGCAACTTTGCAAACCTAAGCCGTGCTGCCATGTTCTTTTTAGAGAGAAGAGGCTTTCTCCTGGCAAAACAAGTGAACAAGTGAAGTGCGCAGCTAAAACAAACTATAAAGTGATAAGTGTGCAAATAATAACAACGTGATTAAAGTGCAATAATGCACACTAATTCAGATAATAAAAAAACATACAAAACCAGTATGGATCTCGGATAGAGTCAACAGTGGTATCAAGAGAGTGGCTCAACACTCCCAAGCACTAGAGAATCAAAAAACAAGAATTCTTGTTTTTTGAATCACTAGTGATTGGGAGTGTTGAGCCACTCTTTTGATACAGCTGCAGATTCTTGTTTCTCCTGTCAACCCTTACAAACAAACCATACTTGTTCAGTCTTTTTCTAATTGTACTGTCATGAACTTTAACATTTAACATGCTAACTGAAGCCTGTAGAGTCTGAGATGTAAATCTTGTTTTTTTTTGCAATTTCTCTGAGCATTGACCGATCTGACATTGGGGTGAATTTGCTGGGACATCCACTCCTGGGAAGATTGGCAACTGTCTTGAATGTTTTCCACTTTTGAATAATCTTTCTCACTGTAGAATGATGGACTTTAAATTGTTTGGAAATGGCCTTATAACCCTTCCCAGATTGATGGGCCAGATGAAAAAGGAAAACTAGGAGCACAGCAAAAAAGAAGGAGAACTGGAGGCCAAATGAAAAAATAACAAAAATGTAATGAGACATAAACTAATTAAAAAGAGAAACCTCTAACGTTTTTTTTCGCATGGTGCACTTTATCAAAGATTTGATAAAGCGAGAAACGCGTTAGAGGTTTCTCTTTTTAATTAGTTTTTGTCTCATTAAATTTTTGTTATTTTTTCATTTGGCCTCCAGTTTTCCTTCTTTTTTGCTGTGCTCCTAGTTTTCCTTTTTCATCTGTTCCTGCTTTCCTGTGGATGCACGCAGTTTATACCGGAGATTCTGAGTTACCTGGGATTGGATCGTGAGTACGCCGTCCATTGGCTGTTCACTGCTGTTTTATCACTAAGGTAGTCTGGTTGTTGTTGCGAGGGTCTGCTGGTTCCCGTTGGGGGACCTCATGACCACCGCTCCCAGCTGGTCCCCATTATATGTGATCGCCTGAAGGGCTTACCTTATTACAGTGGCAGCGTTTCCTGTATTATAGGTTCAGTCTCCGGTATGTATACTGTAGGGTTATTCATGTATACAAGCCCCCGCGTGATGCACGCTGTCTTTAGGGCTAGTAGCGCCGGGCTCTGTGGTTTATTCCTCTACTCTGCCAGATTGATGGGCAGCAACAATTGCTTCTCCAAGCATTGCTGATGTCTTTCCTCCTTTGCATTGTGTTAACACACACCTGAATGCTCCAGACCAGTAACTGCTAAAACTTCGTCTTTTATAGAGGTGGTCACACTTGCTGATGATCAATTAACCAAGGGCATTTGATTAGCAGCACCTGTCTGTTACTTAGCATCTTAATTCCTATGGAAGCAGTAAGGGTGTACTTAGTTTTTCACACATACTGTAGTTTCTCCATTTTGGCTTAATTTTTGTTAAATACATCATGACACAGTGTATTATGTCATGTGTTTTTGTTCATCAGAGGTTGTATTTACCTAATTTTAAGACCTGATAAGGAACAGATGATTGTTATTATGTCCTGATATATAAAACCATAGAATTCAAAGAGGGTGTACTTTTTTTTTCACACACCTGTATATATTATAAAAAGAGGCGGGTTTTTGTAGAGAAAAAAATATTACGTTACCCTAAACAAAAAACAATTCACGTATAACTAAACTGCAATAAATAATTCAGCTGTGAATAAAGAAATGTGGTACAAATAACATATACAGTATCCCCCTCCCAGTCAGTATTCTAGCCCCACCCTTGATAATCTCTTAATCACTATATGATGTTTCGTGTTGATCCTTGAACTTCGTTGACCTTAAAAAAAAGTGCTGTAACTCAAATCTTTTGAGTGCTTTCACAACTAATAGGCCTACCTATGCATATTTTAAAATATCTTTTACAAAAATGTGTTTTGTTTGATTGGTTTTGACTATGGAACCCGTACCTCTTCCCCCTTTGGGATTTATACATAATCCTATAAAAGTGCAATTCTGTCTGATACAGGATTTTTAAAAATAATATTTTAATGAAACAGACTTGCCTGGCATACAGAGTGGTCTTCTTTGAAGCTTACTATTTTAAATAATTAAGTTCAATATAAAATGCAATCATGGCACCACATCCATTTTCAGTCTTGTGTGAATATAAAGTATCTACTATTAAAAAAAGGGACATACAGTGTGTTCAAATGTGGGCTGCACTGACTACAAAAATAAAAGCAAAATTCCAAACAGACACAATTGCACTTCTCACACTTTTGCTGCAAGAGGAAAATACTGGCGGAGGAGCTTTGTTAATTTAGCAAGTGCAAAAAACATTATTATTGACCTTTGTACAGACTATTAAAACAGATCAGTATATCAAAAGAAAATACAAAATTAAAATGTCCCCTGTAAGTTCACCTACATAATTATCTGAAATTGTATTCATTTTTGGTTTTATGCTTATACTTCAGGAAACAGACAGGCAGTATATGCACATAGGAACAATGGTAGAGTTCGCCTTTGCCCTTGTGGCAAAACTTGATGTGATAAACAGGCACTCGTTCAATGACTTCATGCTACGAGTCGGTACGTATAAGGCTGCCATTTTCATTTTGCTTTCTAACTGAACAGAGGCGTTTTAATAAACAAAACAAATGTTAAAAACTGTAATTGCTGTAATTATGTGGATAATTTGGATATAGAATAAAAACTAAATGTGACAACTGTTTACTAGTGCACTAAACACAATTGATAGCTCCAAAAAATATACAATGTCTATGGAATACAGTATCTTAAATGAATGCTATGGGTAACCATTGGACAAATCATATTGCATCCTTTCTTTTTGTCTAATATGAAGGATTACATTGAAATACAGAAGTTTTATTGCAATACCTATTCCCCCTGGGATGCAAACTGCAGTGATATTGTGTTACAGTCGTCATGGCCAAGATATGAAAGTTCCTATCAGGGGAATTTGAGGAAAATAATAATAATAATGGCGTTAAATACATTGAGATGATGGAATTATTGTCATGGAGAAAGTAGAAATATGATCGACTGTAATCTCTCTGTCAGAGAGTGCCACGAAAATATACATTATTTGGATATTTCACTAGTAGGATTACAGCTGCTTTGTAAATAAAGATCATTCCCAGTCCCATTTTCTAACAGATAATAGGTGCAACCGCCATTCAATTATCTTAACAAGAGGCACTGTAAGGAATTTTGAATCAATTAATAATTTACAGAGTATTTTATTTTACAAGATGGGATAAAATTCTAGGGCACATGTAGAAACAGTTCAGAGCTCTGATATATCCTCTACCTACCCAGCAGTCATGTGTAAGTTATTGGCTTACCTCCTCATGCGAATCAGGATTGTCGGTGTTGTCAGGAACCCCCTTGGTGTATGTAGCCGGTGTAGAACTATATCTGCTTCTTCTCTTCTTCTCTTCACCGCGTCACAGATTTAGTCAGGAACTCACCAGACATTGCAAAAAGACTTTATTAGATCATGCTAAAAACAAGCATAAAAAAAGACAAAAAACTCTCCCACCAACGTGTTTTACACCAGTTGGTGCTTTCTCAAGGAGTAATGAGAGCTGGGTGAGGGTTGCTTTATTTAGCCTCCCCTCTGACATAACATGCAGGGCCACAGGACTAGAGTTACAACTGGGTCTCCCCTCCATCAATTACCCCACTCTCACTCAATCCCCCTCCTCACTCATTCCCTCTCCCCGTCACACGATACCCCCCACAAAATACATACCAAAAAAAACCTCTCCAAATACAAAATACCTCCCCACCCCAAATATATACAAACACCCCACACCCCAAATACATATAGAAAAATAACACCCCCCAAATACATATAAAATATAGACTTAACTTGGGGATGGTCTCAGGCCTCAGGTCGGGCCCAGTGGCTGCAGGGGGTCCGGCTGCTGGTCCTCTCAATTCCCCCGGGCCCCAACTCTCCACCAGCTGTGGGCCTCCTTCACAGACTGTCACATTATGTAGCAATCAGACCCAATGGAACTAATGGACAGTTTGAAGAGAATAAACTGCTTTTAGATGTACATAATGTTGTAAAACACAATACATTTGTAAAGGTACATAGACATGAGATCAGGACTAAATGATCGTACTGATATCGTTGGTAAGTCTATACCTTTCATGTGAAAGTATCAACTATGTTGACCCACTATAGAGCAGAGGTCTACTGTAACCGTTGAGATCAAATAATTATAGCAATCTAACTTAGTTCTAGTATTATACTGTACAGTATATTGAAACATATGTAGCTAGTGTTGCAAACACATATAGTTAAGCTAAAGTTTTCATAAGTCTGAGTAGCTAATTTAAATGACTATGTAATATCCATTGGGTTGATACAGGACAAAGAGAGACATGCATCTTGATACAGGGAAACATCAATACCCTCTAAAGAAAATGTTTGAGTTCCCATTCTGTATTAAGCCCCTTGGGCATTAGTGTATCTAATGGGAATATCCAAAGAGGCTCCTTGCGATACAGCGGGGTTTTTAGCAAAATAATTTATTCATAATACACAACGTTTCAGCCTCACTTAGGCCTTTGTCAAGTGACCTTGCGATACAGGACATTAATTCTATCTTCCCAATGTCTCTGTGGTTTGATGTGTTTAATAGCAATGCATTTAAAGTGGTCCAGGGTCCATAAGGAACACATGGAAAAGTGTTTAGACACAGGATTTGTCAGATCTCTTTTGAAGATCAATCTCATGTGTTCCATGATACTGTACGTTGTTTCAGTGGTCTGGTGGTGAGTTCCACATACTGTTTATCGCAACCTCAACAACATACACTGGCGACACACTTTATTCGAGCTCGGCTAGTCCCACGAATTCGGGTATACCCGGGTGTATTGAGGTTTGTGACTGTTTTCTGCCCGAGTGCATTGAGGTATTTTCCAGGCAGGGATTGAAGCATTTTACTCCCTCTGGCTGCAATACTGCACAGTATATATATATATACTGCATTACAATTCATGAATTTATGCCATCTGGTAGACACGCGAAGCATTGCAGCCTATTAAATCCTAATCATTATCATTTAACAGATCAGCCGCCCATCAGCCAGGCATGAACCCAGGCTGGGAAGGCAAATGCAACGGGGCTTGTCAGAGGTGAGGAGCGGCGCATTCCAGGTATCTGCCAGGTACATACCGGGTATTTGCTCGAATAAAGTGTGTCGGTGCAGTACAGTAGAGGCAACTCTTATTCGAACAAAAACCAGTGGCAATTCCCCAAAAAACCCAGGAAACACCCAGGTACATTCTGAATACATGCCTTAAACTTTCCTTAAACTAGCCCCAGCATTTCTGCATTGATTAATGGCCTATTTAAAACCAGAGACATAACATAAAACACAGACAAAGCTCAGTGCACATCCAGAAAAACTTATATACGGTACAGTGCCTAAATATACATGTATAAATAACTAATAAATAAAATGGTCTTTTAGTTTAACATTTTGGCCAAATTGTTGTAAGCCCTTGAGCCAAACTTCACGGCAGACCACGTTCAAGGGTCCCTACACTAATATAAATTCTTAATAACCTGTGCATTGCCAGGAAGAATGATTTATAATAAATCTGTCAATATGAGTTGCAAAAGTTCTAAGTCTGATTGAAGCTTTTATTAACCTGTACATTACCAGGAAAAGCACTCTGTAATAGATTTGTCACAATCACACTGCATGCAGGCAAGTTCCCCTGATAGTTGGAGATGCCATGGAGTGAGCTTATAACCATTTAAATTTGGGAGGGAGTCAGCTTCAATTGGATAGGAGGTTGCCACCCACCAAAACAGCCAAGACTAGCTGCACAAGAATTATAAAACATACAGAACACCTACAAGCTCAAATTGAACCCCCAAAATACCCACAACATATATATAAGCATATAAGTTTCACAGAGGAGTGCTACTGAGCATGGCAATTTATATTTAAAACCAGAGACATAACATAAAACACAGACAAAGCTCAGTGCACATCCAGAAAAACTTATATACGGTACAGTGCCTAAATATACATGTATAAATAACTAATAAATAAAATGGTCTTTTAGTTTAACATTTTGGCCAAATTGTTGTAAGCCCTTGAGCCAAACTTCACGGCAGACCACGTTCAAGGGTCCCTACACTAATATAAATTCTTAATAACCTGTGCATTGCCAGGAAGAATGATTTATAATAAATCTGTCAATATGAGTTGCAAAAGTTCTAAGTCTGATTGAAGCTTTTATTAACCTGTACATTACCAGGAAAAGCACTCTGTAATAGATTTGTCACAATCACACTGCATGCAGGCAAGTTCCCCTGATAGTTGGAGATGCCATGGAGTGAGCTTATAACCATTTAAATGTGGGAGGGAGTGAGCTTCAATTGGATAGGAGGTTGCCACCCTCCAAAACAGCCAAGACTAGCTGCACAAGAATTATAAAACATACAGAACACCTACAAGCTCAAATTGAACCCCCAAAATACCCACAACATATATATAAGCATATAAGTTTCACAGAGGAGTGCTACTGAGCATGGCAATTTATATTTAAAACCAGAGACATAACATAAAACACAGACAAAGCTCAGTGCACATCCAGAAAAACTTATATACGGTACAGTGCCTAAATATACATGTATAAATAACTAATAAATAAAATGGTCTTTTAGTTTAACATTTTGGCCAAATTGTTGTAAGCCCTTGAGCCAAACTTCACGGCAGACCACGTTCAAGGGTCCCTACACTAATATAAATTCTTAATAACCTGTGCATTGCCAGGAAGAATGATTTATAATAAATCTGTCAATATGAGTTGCAAAAGTTCTAAGTCTGATTGAAGCTTTTATTAACCTGTACATTACCAGGAAAAGCACTCTGTAATAGATTTGTCACAATCACACTGCATGCAGGCAAGTTCCCCTGATAGTTGGAGATGCCATGGAGTGAGCTTATAACCATTTAAATGTGGGAGGGAGTGAGCTTCAATTGGATAGGAGGTTGCCACCCTCCAAAACAGCCAAGACTAGCTGCACAAGAATTATAAAACATACAGAACACCTACAAGCTCAAATTGAACCCCCAAAATACCCACAACATATATATAAGCATATAAGTTTCACAGAGGAGTGCTACTGAGCATGGCAATTTATATTTAAAACCAGAGACATAACATAAAACACAGACAAAGCTCAGTGCACATCCAGAAAAACTTATATACGGTACAGTGCCTAAATATACATGTATAAATAACTAATAAATAAAATGGTCTTTTAGTTTAACATTTTGGCCAAATTGTTGTAAGCCCTTGAGCCAAACTTCACGGCAGACCACGTTCAAGGGTCCCTACACTAATATAAATTCTTAATAACCTGTGCATTGCCAGGAAGAATGATTTATAATAAATCTGTCAATATGAGTTGCAAAAGTTCTAAGTCTGATTGAAGCTTTTATTAACCTGTACATTACCAGGAAAAGCACTCTGTAATAGATTTGTCACAATCACACTGCATGCAGGCAAGTTCCCCTGATAGTTTGAGATGCCATGGAGTGAGCTTATAACCATTTAAATGTGGGAGGGAGTGAGCTTCAATTGGATAGGAGGTTGCCACCCACCAAAACAGCCAAGACTAGCTGCACAAGAATTATAAAACATACAGAACACCTACCAGCTCAAATTGAACCCCCAAAATACCCACAACATATATATAAGCATATAAGTTTCACAGAGGAGTGCTACTGAGCATGGCAATTTATATTTAAAACCAGAGACATAACATAAAACACAGACAAAGCTCAGTGCACATCCAGAAAAACTTATATACGGTACAGTGCCTAAATATACATGTATAAATAACTAATAAATAAAATGGTCTTTTAGTTTAACATTTTGGCCAAATTGTTGTAAGCCCTTGAGCCAAACTTCACGGCAGACCACGTTCAAGGGTCCCTACACTAATATAAATTCTTAATAACCTGTGCATTGCCAGGAAGAATGATTTATAATAAATCTGTCAATATGAGTTGCAAAAGTTCTAAGTCTGATTGAAGCTTTTATTAACCTGTACATTACCAGGAAAAGCACTCTGTAATAGATTTGTCACAATCACACTGCATGCAGGCAAGTTCCCCTGATAGTTGGAGATGCCATGGAGTGAGCTTATAACCATTTAAATGTGGGAGGGAGTGAGCTTCAATTGGATAGGAGGTTGCCACCCTCCAAAACAGCCAAGACTAGCTGCACAAGAATTATAAAACATACAGAACACCTACTGCACCGACACACTTTATTCGAGCAAATACCCGGTATGTACCTGGCAGATACCTGGAATGCGCCGCTCCTCACCTCTGACAAGCCCCGTTGCATTTGCCTTCCCAGCCTGGGTTCATGCCTGGCTGATGGGCGGCTGATCTGTTAAATGATAATGATTAGGATTTAATAGGCTGCAATGCTTCGCGTGTCTACCAAATGGCATAAATTCATGAATTGTAATGCAGTATATATATATGTAGTGTGCAGTATTGCAGCCAACGGGAATAAAATGCTTCAATCCCTGCCGGAAAATAACTCAATGCACTCGGGCAGAAAACAGTCACAAACCTCAATACACCCGGGTATACCCGAATTCGTGGGACTAGCCGAGCTCGAATAAAGTGTGTCGCCAGTGTACAAGCTCAAATTGAACCCCCAAAATACCCACAACATATATATAAGCATATAAGTTTCACAGAGGAGTGCTACTGAGCATGGCAATTTATATTTAAAACCAGAGACATAACATAAAACACAGACAAAGCTCAGTGCACATCCAGAAAAACTTATATACGGTACAGTGCCTAAATATACATGTATAAATAACTAATAAATAAAATGGTCTTTTAGTTTAACATTTTGGCCAAATTGTTGTAAGCCCTATTTATTAGTTATTTATACATGTATATTTAGGCACTGTACCGTATATAAGTTTT
This sequence comes from Ascaphus truei, assembly GCF_040206685.1. Taxonomy (NCBI): domain Eukaryota; kingdom Metazoa; phylum Chordata; class Amphibia; order Anura; family Ascaphidae; genus Ascaphus; species Ascaphus truei. Next base: position 258,999,775 of record NC_134484.1, read on the forward strand.
TCTGGATATGCACTGAGCTTTGTCTGTGTTTTATGTTATGTCTCTGGTTTTAAATATAAATTGCCATGCTCAGTAGCACTCCTCTGTGAAACTTATATGCTTATATATATGTTGTGGGTATTTTGGGGGTTCAATTTGAGCTTGTAGGTGTTCTGTATGTTTTATAATTCTTGTGCAGCTAGTCTTGGCTGTTTTGGAGGGTGGCAACCTCCTATCCAATTGAAGCTCACTCCCTCCCACATTTAAATGGTTATAAGCTCACTCCATGGCATCTCCAACTATCAGGGGAACTTGCCTGCATGCAGTGTGATTGTGACAAATCTATTACAGAGTGCTTTTCCTGGTAATGTACAGGTTAATAAAAGCTTCAATCAGACTTAGAACTTTTGCAACTCATATTGACAGATTTATTATAAATCATTCTTCCTGGCAATGCACAGGTTATTAAGAATTTATATTAGTGTAGGGACCCTTGAACGTGGTCTGCCGTGAAGTTTGGCTCAAGGGCTTACAACAATTTGGCCAAAATGTTAAACTAAAAGACCATTTTATTTATTAGTTATTTATACATGTATATTTAGGCACTGTACCGTATATAAGTTTTTCTGGATGTGCACTGAGCTTTGTCTGTGTTTTATGTTATGTCTCTGGTTTTAAATATAAATTGCCATGCTCAGTAGCACTCCTCTGTGAAACTTATATGCTTATATATATGTTGTGGGTATTTTGGGGGTTCAATTTGAGCTTGTAGGTGTTCTGTATGTTTTGATTAATGGCCTATCAGATTAACAGCAGGGGTCCCTGGCAGTCCCATTCAAACTGAATTGGAATGCCAGGGATCCCTGCTGTGTTAATCCTATGGGTCGTTAGTCAATGCAGAAATGCCTTAAACGTGCCTCAAACTAGCCCAGCACATACCCAGCACATACCCAGCACATACCCAGAATGTAACCCGGCTAGTTTACGGCAAATGTTAGAATAAACTTTGCCTCTACTGTATAAATGACAAAGTCTATGATACAGGTTATAAAGGAATAAATATTAAACAGTGTTGTTCTATCTTTGTTGGTAAATATCTTGGACTTTTGTAATTACTGTATGTGCAAATCTTGTAACGACCACAGCAGAAACAACCTATCAATGTAGGGCATGCCTCTCTGGAATATTGTGTGGAGGTTGAAAAGTCAACAGTAGGTGATACAATATAATCAAATGTTTGGGATTTGTTTTTAAAACAAATTTAGGATCTGTTGATAGAATATTCCAATACTTTTTTCTATGGATTTAATAGTGATTTCCCGATTGCTAAACTGTGTTATAAAATATGGAGAGTCTGACTGTGTGTTCTTAGCATTAAGTGTATGATCCTTAGTACTCATGTCAGTTTTTTTGTCTGAAAATGCGATAGATTGAGGTCCTCTCTCTTTATTGATTCAGCATATTGATAGGCCTCTTGTAAAATAGAAATCTTGTAGCCTCTAGACAGAAATCTTTGGAAATGTGTTTGAAAATATGGGTCACAGTTTATTGATTTTACAATTAACCTGGAGGTACCAAGTGAGACCTTCACACACCAATTAAATATCAAAATATATATATACAGCATACGAACCAATCCAAGGACCAGTAAAGAGTCAGCAAACTGCACAGGGTTAATCCAAAAAAAATGTATTCAAAACTGTATTCAAAACATAGACACACGTAAGCCTATATATACACAGAAACACTCTATTAAATAAGTTTGAATGACTCTTTAAGTAACAGTTTCACTTATTTGCTTTATGTTCAAAATTAAATTGTTATCCTTTTTCTCTTCACGTAATTTAAGCATATTAGCTATTTATGCTTATCTGTTTGACTAATGAGCTATTATTGTTATACGAACACAGGGTAAAAACAATAATGCACCTCTATATTTGAGAACTGACAAATATTTTATAGCCAAATTACTGTACATTAAATCCCCTCTATAGCTTTTGTTTACCATGTAAAACTTACCTGTGTCCTGATAGGCACAGCACCTTTAAATACTTTCTAAAATACAGTATTCAGTAATGTCTAGATGAATCAACATTTGTTTTTTAGCCAACAGTAAAATATTAATCTTTATGAAAGAGCACATTTTACAAAGTTTGATTTAATACAAGTAACTCTGGATGTTATACATATTTTATTAATTCCTTTAAGATGGATGCTTTTCTTTACTGATATATGACTTTTGGAGTGCATTTTCCTGGTAATGAGTCACGGTTGGACACAGACTTTTGCTAGTACTTTATAATAATGCAGTTCGATTAATAATGGTTTTAACATTTATTGAATGAAATAGTCTCCTAGTCACATAAAAACAACTGTAGATGAATCAGAGCACAACACATTTTCATCAAGCAAAATTTATTGTGCCAAAAAGAAACACAATGTTTTGGCCTGTATCAAGTGAAGTGGCATGTAGTGATTACAATAGTGTCCTTTTTATAGTCCCACACAAATGAAAGAGTCCTAGCTGTGGTCAGTCCTCCATCATAGGTCTGCATCCTTGATGCGTCTCCTTGTCTAATAGAGTTGCTTGCAGCGCCTGGTGTATTTTGTTGCGTGTCCTCCATTCGGGATGACACCTCCTCAGTGCTTTCCCTGCTCCAATGGAATTCGTTCCGGCACCTAACGTCACCATGAGTGTATCTTCCGGGATGACACGCCGTATGGGTGTATCCAGCGTGACGTCATTCCGTTAGCGTCCTGTTGCCTTTGAAACCTCTCCTGCGGTGTCTTGTGTCTTCTGAGTTGTAATTCATGTTGCTGAGTAACGCTACTGCGCATGCGCCCTCCGTCTCTCATTGTTCAACTCCATATTACATATTTTTCAACTAGTCCATGTCATCTACAGCCAGTATAAAACACCATGGCAGCGGAAGAAAAAAAGAAATGTTTAAGAAACAGTGAACTGACATCTCTTCCACCCTGACCATTTACCAGTGAATGTGTACCTTGTGATTTTAAAAAATTATTAAAAATGGAATGATCCCTTCATCATCTCATTGGTGATTTGTTATGATAATATATTGTTCCATTTACCTGCTTGTCCTGATTCTATAGAAAAAATATCCTGGGTTTAAAATTAATTAAAGACACTTATCTTTTGTATCTGAAGACTTAAGACAGCGGCAATAGCAGCATCAAATTTACACCTATAGATAGAAACGTAGAGACTGTATAGATAATTTATCTACTTTCTAAGAAGCAACCCAAAGGCAAGTTATCACTTAATCCCCTAGGGAAGACAGTATCTAACGTATAGATCATATCCTTTTCAGGATTATACTGTATCCTATTCAGTACCTGATGCTGCTCTTTGAACCTGCTCAATCCCCATGACTTTTAGAGATGAAATTGGATCTTTGAACGAGTTACAATGTGTTATCAGAGCCATGTCATGGAAGTGATCCTGCTCTTAATTTTGTAGACTTTACCACTTCTTGGGTGGTGGAACTGATTCCCTATATTCAGGCTATTGCACACCGAACAACTGTAACATTTAAAGCATCCGTCTTTTAGAGTGCTTAGGAAATGAGGGATGGTATAATGTTCCTTTCTATTTGCTTTGTTGAGTATCTTTCAAATGTTCCCCTCTCCTATAGGCAAAGCTGGTAAGCTCATGCAGGCTTGTCCCAATGGATCATCGGACTGTAGGATTTTCCAGTGACTTTGGATACATTTTTTTTTTTACAAATTTACTTGCAGTGGTGTACTTAGTTACAATGGTAATTCTTTCTGTGTCCTTAATTCTAGTAGCGATCGAAGGCTGCTTGTCTTGTGCCAGGTGAATGATTGCTCTGTGCTACAATCAATAGTCCTTAGCATATTGCGTAAACCAACTATACGGTACCTTCAGCACATCTACAGTAGATGAAGTGTATAGTGGAACATAGAGGATAGCACTTTAAGGTGTAGCAGCCATACTTAAGCAGGACCAGTAATGGAAACCCCAAATTGTGCAGAATCGGTCTGAAGAAATTCAGCATGTGATGGACTAGTCCAGTATTATATCATATATTTCTGATGGTGTGGACCAGGGACAGCTTGTGCTAGTCAATTGAGTAATACAAACCTTTTAGAAACTAAGTTAAGGAGTGATGCAATCACAAAACAATGCAACAAATGTGTCAAAGAAAAAAAACAGAACTTTTTTTTTCATATATTAGTTTTCAACCCCAAAAAACATTTAAATATGCACTTCGTAATTTCTATGGTACAGTAGATTGTTATTTATCATGAAAACCTTGCTGAACTTACACTCACGTAAGAGACATAAACATTCTGCTGTATTTTTGCCAACTAATATTCTCTCCAAACTGTGGAGCAATATATATGGAACGCCTACAGGAGATATTATATTTGTCTAAATATGATTCCACATACCTCTAGAAACACGGAGATCATATTATCTCCCCTAAATCTGTCCCCATATACCACCTGCCATGAACAGCACACAAATGGGCACGTGATTAAGATATGCAATCAGGGTTAATATACACAGATACTCTAGCCAACTCACCTTTAACTTGGTCACAGTACCTCCGACGAGTTAATACTAGCCCCTTACAATTGCAATCATATCTATACACTTCCAACATCCGAGATATGCATATAAAAATAAAATGTAAAATTAATATATTTGCCAGGGTCCCAGGTCCCTGTTTATTATAGAAAAAACTATGCACTTTAACACACAAAAATCAGTTGTAGCAAAATGTGTCCAAAAATGTAAATACTCTCTCCAGAGCATGCAACAGTTAATTCAGAGCCCAAAGCATCACTTATTAAACGTTTTAATATATAGAAAAATACAGTGCTTAGATTACAGGAAAAGGATTACAAGAACATACAGTTACAATAAATCCCAGAACAGTTTCTCAAAATAAAAGAATATACATAAAAGAAAACCCTATATAATACCATATGTCATATGTTTTCTCCCAGAGAGGTCACTAGTGCAGAATTAAGACTACCGTGTTTGGTCCAAACACACCTCTGTTGAAATCTGATTTCCTAATACATTGCTATTAATTAAATACATTCTTTCTTCATGGAAACAACATAAACCCACCATCGTAAATCAGCTTTGAGATTGGCAGATTTATGAGAGTAAAAAAAAACCTTTACAAACGACGTTTAAACTGCTCCTCGATATCTAAATGTACTCATAATTTTCCTTCTGTAATATTTAAACATGTGAGCTACATTAACAGATTTGGGTGCTTATCACAGTAACAACGAGACTAATCACGACCGTCTTAATCCTAACTTTGACCCAGTCACCGCACCACCACAGGGATTTTAATTATTCACTGTAAATATTATTCACCATGTATATATATTATTTTGGATGTAATAAAATTGTATTATTTTTGTGGCCCTTTGGATGGGTTTTTGAGTAGTTACTAATACCGCCTGAAAGAGGACTATCTCACGGACTAATATAGCCCTAATAACTCCCTTTATTTTAATATAGAGTGCTATATTTGGGTTAACGTTTTTGATCCCCGTGGATCATAATTTGTAGATATTTGTATTTTTAGCACCCAAATTCAACAAGCCCCTTTGAAGCTCCCACAGATTCATGACAAGTTATAAACCCCAAATATTGTATTTGTAACCCCAACTAATTGCACCCTTAACCCCTAAAGCAACAGATGGATTAAAATACATAATATCTCATGATATTATCATGACACCGATCAACCCTGATGAGAATGAAAAGCAGGACAATCACAGTGATATTCTGTATTTCCATTGCCATTGAATGCTATGGATATTTAGCATTATACAGATGTATGCAAGACTTACTGTTCCCAGCGCTGTCGATGAAAAAACAAAACTCCGTGGCTGGGGACTGTGTTGGTTGTGACCGTGCTAGGTATGGCACATGATTCTGAATGGAACCCCACTGAGTTAATCCTTAGATGCTGCATCAGCCATGGAACAGCAGATGTTAAATCTTACTACATCTGTATCGGATAGATTGCATTATCAGTACTGTAGGTAAAATTAAGTCTGCTATCTCTGTATTATGCACCTTACATAGTTACATAGTAGATAAGGTTGAAAAAAGACATGCGTCCATCAATTTCAACCTACTGTATACTCAATATAGATGACAGATACTTTATCCTAGATCCGTACTTACAGTATATTGATTCAGAGTAAGGCAAACAAAAAAACCCAGTGAAATATCATCCAATGGTATCTCATAAGGGGAAAAATAAATTCCTTCCTGACTCAAATAATTGGCAATCAGATTACTCCCTGGTTCAACATCCTTCCCATGTTTACTTATTTGGTATATCCCTGTAAACGTTTCCTTGCTATAAAAATGTCCAACCTTTTTTTGAACAAATCTATTGTATCTGCCATCACAGTCTCCATGGGTAATGAATTCCACATTTTAACTGCCCTTACTGTAAAGAACCCTTTCCTTTGTTGTTGGTGAAATCTCCTTTCCTCCAACCTTAAGGGATGACCTGTGTCCTTTGCACTGCCCTTGGGATGATTTTTTTTAGAAAGCTCCTTGTACTGTCACTGAATATATTTGTATATAGTTATCATATCCCCTCTTAGATGCCTCTTTTCTAATGTATATGAATCTAATTTAGCCACTCTCCTCATAAATCGGTTTCCATCCCCTTTATTAATTTGGTTGCTCTCTTTGCACTCTCTCATTCCATAATGTCTTTCTAAGGAGTGGTGCCCAAAATTGTACTCCATATTTAAGGTGTGGTCTTGCTAATGTTTTATAAAGGGGCATTATTATGTTTACTTCCCTTCCATCAATTGCCCGCTTAATGCAAGATAAGAACTTGTTTGCCTTTGCAGCTACTGCATGATCTTGGGCAATATTGCTAAGCCTACTGTCGACAAGCACTACTAAATCCTTCTCCATCAAGAATTCCCCTAATTTATCCCCATTTAATTTGTAAGTCACCTGTTTATTATTGTTTCCCAAATGCATAATCTTACATTTATCTGTAATAAACCTCATCTGTCATTTATCTGCCCCAGTTTCCAGTCTCTCCAAATCATTCTGGAAAGAAGTAACATCTTACTCTGAGTCTACTACCTTACATAATTTTTAGTGTAATCTGCAATGATGGAGACTTTGCTCTCTATGCCAACCTCAAGGTCATTAATAAACATGTTAAAAAGCTGCTGTCCCAGTTCCGATCCCTGAGGTACTCCACTCCCAACTTTAGCCCAACCTGAAAAAGTTCCATGTATGACACCCTCTGTTGTCTATCCTTCAACCAGTGTTCAATCCAGGTGCAAATATTTTTATTGAGTCCAATTTGCTTTATTTGGTACACTAACCTCATGTGAAACAGTATCTAAAGCCTTTGCAAAATCTAAGTAGACCAGATCAACTGCATTACTCTGGTCTAAATTCCTACATACCTCCTCAAAGAAACAAATAAGGTTAGTTTGGCATGATCTATCCTTCATAAATCTATGTTGACTATTACTAATAATGTTGTGTTCCATTATGTATTCCTGAATATTATCCCGTATTAAACCTTCAAGTAGTTTCCCCACTATTGAAGTCAGACTTACAGGTCTGTAATTCCCGGGTTGTGACTAGCTCCCTTTTTAAATATAGGCACCACATCTGCTTTCCAATCAATCTTGTAGTACTGAGCCTGTGGAAATGGAGTCCTTGAATATTAAATGTAATGGTTTGGCTATTACTGAACTTAACTCCTTGAGAACTCTTTGATGTATGCCATTTTAACGGACGTGCTCGCCACAAACCCGGACCGGACCGCGGGGCTGAGGTGGGTATGTGAATACACCAACCTTAGACCACGAAGCTGGATCTGGATTGCGCAGTTCGTAGTCATTTGTAGCAGGGTCAGGTTGGAGAATGTAAAATAATCCTTAGACAAGCCAGGGTCAGGGTTGGAGACGTCAGGGTATTGATATCCAGGCAGAAGTTCGGCAACAAGGAATCAGGTACGCCGCTCTGCAGCGTAGCAGCCGTACTGCGGGAACAGCCTCTACGCGAGGAGCGGGAGCAGCCCATAATGAAGGCCTCTGCAAGGCAGGAATGCAGCAGACCTCAGGAAACAGTAAGCAGAAGGTTAGCGCTGGGAATCCAGCGCTTCAGCACAGGAACCAGGACATGGCATCTGCAATGGAGATATACAGCAGGCCCCAGGAACCAGCCCTCTGCAAGGAGAGAAGGAATCAGGCCTTAGGGAACAGGCAAGGCGGCGCTGGGGATCCAGCGCTTCAGCACAGGTACCAGGAAGCAGACCTTCTGCCAGGGGTGAATGCAGGAGGTCTCAGGAAGAGTATAAGATAGACACTGGGAATCCAGAGCTTCAGCACAGGAAGCAGACCTCTGCAGCAGGTGCCAGGAACAAGGTAAGAGCAGCACTGGGGATCCAGTGCTTCAGCACAGGAAGCAGACCTCTGAAGCAGGTCCCCGGAACAAGGCCAAGGCGGAAGTGTGTGGCAAACACTGTTACATCCAAGTAAACTTGGATTATGCTCGGCAAGAAGTCAAAGAAAGAGGCCAGTATAAGAACGGCAGATAGCCAATCCCAAGACATGGGTGTGTGGGAATTCTTCCAATTCCAGAGCAGAGAGACATAGCAGCATGATTGCAAACACAGGTGAAAGTACTTGCAATTGTAAGGGGAGGTTTGTTTGAGAGCACACCAGCTCTGCAAGAGTGAGCTCCCGCCAAACCCAGGAACGTATTCCTCACAGCCATAAGGGCCAGGTGTTTTATTTACTTTAATTTTATGAAGCCACCTATGAACTTCTTCCTCAGTTAACCAATTGTTCATTAATATAGAGGTTGTGGTTCCTCCTGTGACACTACTATTGAAATTCATTCTTCCCTGGTAAACACAGAGGCAAATTATTTGTTTAATACCTCTGCTTTTTCCTTATCTCCCATAATCTGCCTGCCCATCTCACACTGAAAGGCTCCTATATTTTCTTTTCTGATTTTTTGTTATTAAGTACTTAAATTAAGGTTGATCTTACTTTCTACTGTAGCGGAGTCCCCCTCCTTACCTCCGGTGAGAGGGGAATTGCTCCACTGTCTGGCTCCAGAGCTCCGCGTGATCTGCAGTGTGGGGGCGGCCATTTTGGTAATCGCGCATGCGCAATGCGGCGAGACATGCATGCGCAGTGTGAGGTGGTGCCGTCTTAGGACGGCTCCGCAGATGCAGCGCGGGACCACAAGTCCCAGGATCCTCAGGGGGGAAGAAAACCTCACTTCTTTCCCAGCCAATAGGGCTCAAAGGGCAGGAGGAACCGGATATTCTCTGCGCGCGGAAAGCCTGCATCTCCCCTAGGCCTGAACCCAGACATACACACCTGAACTCACTCATGCCTCCCTGCCATCTCTTCCCCTGTAAATGGTGTTAACCTTCTGATTTAATGCTGACTAACCTTAAAACTCACACCACAAGTTAAGGATCCCAATAGCCTGCACTCATGGTTACTGTCCCACACTCAGCCACTTCTACCACCCACTGTGGCCAAGCACACCCATCTACAGCACTTATTCCCTCACCTACTGTCTCTGTAAGTCTCCCACCATACCTCTTAGATTGTAAGCTCTTCGGGGCAGGCATTTCCTTTCCTATTGTCTGTTTTTGCTGCACTTATTGTATTATTTTAATTCCCTGTACTGTATTCTTTGTGAGGCGCTGAGTACACTTTTGGCGCTATATAAATAAAGAAATACAATACAATACAATACTTGTATCTGGAGAGAGGCAGCAAGAAGTACGGACATGTCAAGGGAGCAAGTAAGCTCCATGTCTAGGCCAGAACTTGAATAAGAGAATAAGGGGAATATCCCCTATACAATGCTCACAGGGAAAGTCCATGCATACATGTATCCTTATATCATTGTAATTATTCTTCCAAATAAAGCAGTACTCTTAGATTAGACCTCCATAGTCTACCATAACCGCAATCAGTAATAACACTTTCCAACCATAAAAAGCCACTTTGCATAGACTCCCAATAGCCTTGATCAGGTATATCTTATATGGTTGTCACAGGCTTGTAGGTACATAGAACAGTGAAACTTTGATGAACTGAATAGCAAGGAAATGGAATTGACTCACATGATAATCCGCTGGAGGACCAGGTGTTGCTTGGCGTGCTCCTACCGAAGGAGTATCAAGATGCAAGAGGTCGTGAATGGCGGTGCAACAGCTTTGGAAAAAGGCCCGTGCGGCTGAAACGCGTCAGAGTTCCTGCTGTGCTGTTTATTATGTGCCATTAAAACTTTTTGTACCCAGTACTCTGCAACCTCCAGCATCATTTTTTCCAAGGCTGTTGCACCGCCATTCACGACCTCTTGCATCTTGATAGGCCAGAACTTGCCCTAAGGCCCCAGGTAGGCCCCAATCCCTACTTAGAGGAGTATTGTATGGAAGGCCCTAGATAGGGACTCTCCCTCGTTGAGACCCATCACCCACACCACTGCGCCGTTGGACGGATGTCCAACGGCGACCTGTGGCCTTCGGACGAGACTGCACGTGACCACCATCTGTAATGTGTGAGGGGATTTATGCCGGAGGCACCGCTGCGTGGGACCTGATTCAACAATGTTGCCCAAGTATTCCCTAGTCTGGGACATTAACCAGGAAGGTGCCACGTGCACCTACACATCACTGGAGGGGATGGGGGGGTAACGCTACCTCACATTTGGGTGTGGGATTGTTCTGTGGATGCCAGGTGTACTTTGGGGAACTGCACAGGGGTGTTGGGTATTGTACTACTGTATTGTACTATTGCTGATTTATTTGTATTTGAGTGTGGTGTATGTTCGAAGCCATTATAGTAAAGCCCAGTAATAAATATAGTGTGGTTTTGTTATTACTGAGAGTACTGAGTCCTATGAGGAATCATCCTGTCTATGCTGGAATCCCTCATTGGTGGAGGCGCTGTACTTCAAGGAGAAAGAGCTCACCCCAAGCTTAATGCGGCAGAGGCTTAGTCTTCCTGTGAGAAAGCAGGTATAGCAGCACGCGTAGTTGCCGCGTAGTTCCCTTAGGCATAGGGAAAGGTGTTACATTTGGAGGCGATGCTGAGATGCAGACCTGGGGTGCCCAAAATTAGTACAACCAAATTATGTCGCTGATCATATCATTACCGTCCAAGTGGGAGGTCTATTAATAGGCGTTGAAAAGCTACGTACAACCTCAACAGGTGCTCGCCGACACCTCCTCTTATGACATCTGTTTAGTACTGGGGCAGTTCTCGGGCCTACATGCTGTAAATATCCTAGCCTGCCTAACAGACCCAGAAAAAGTATGTTGCACAGTGCTACTGTAGTTACCGGTGCTAGTTCAACCGACTTAACAGAAGAAGGAGGTCCTCTCACCTTATGGTTCCGTGGAGCGCTGGATAGTGGGTGCCCCATAATCTACCCGGAAATACCCCTGAAGATGGAGCTCTCTAGTCCCACCTTTGATATGCAGGAGCTTCCGATGGTTATGTCTTCACCTTTTCCAGAAAGTACTTGCAGGAGCGAAGCCAGTGCCACGTCCAGTCGCAGCCGACGGTCTGGTCAGGGCAGTCACAGTTCCCGCTGCTCGGATGGAGTTCAGATGCTTGCAGAAGCCATACAGCATTTGACTGGGAACAAGAGCGAGTCGTCTCAGACACAGCATTACCATAAGTTTCAAGCTTTTTCAGTGATATGGCCCACGCCAGTTGGAGAAGAGACATTCGGAGCCTGGAAGGACTACACCTTTCCAGTACTGGAGGAATGGTCTTGCACCGAAGCTTTTAAAAGACAGCGGATAATGGAGTGTCTAAAGCCCCCACCTCTACGATGGTGAGAATGCAGCGAGACCAGAATGCAGATGTTACGGCACAGAGGTTGGTGGACTTATTGATGCGGATCTATGGCCTAGAAGAGGACGAAAGCAAACTCTTGTTTAAGTTCTACAGTCTTAGACAGAAAGAAGGGGAAGAACTGCCTGAGTTTATTCAATGGATACAGTTTTGTGGAATCTACATTCCCACGATATAATTCCAGCCTCTGGAGTGGCTGAATATCTCAGAAAACAGTTTTTAAGGGATCTATACTCTCCCATCATATAGTCATCCAGTGTTCCTTGCAACAAGGAAGTCCTCCTACGCTTGAGGGGCTATTGGGCCTGGTGAAAGGGCATGAGGCCTATACACGTTACACACCCCCAAGAAACATAAATACTCCCACAAGGGAGAGATCAAAGGGGCATCAACCCAGAAGCCTAATGAGATGAAAAGTGCAGAGGTACGCAATGGAGACTGTTTTTAAGGGGAAAATTATATAAAGCTTTATTAGAAAAAATGCTAAATGGTGCTCTAAAAACAAAAGCAGTATATTATACGCCAAAATATAAGCAAAGTCTTAAGTGGAGTACCCCTCCAATAATTGACTGGATTGGATAAAGCTGTCCCCAAACGATGTCTAGCTGGTACAATGAAAATCCCACATGCACTGAGGTAAGGAAAAACACACACCTGCCGGTGTCCAGCATAAATAGAACATCTATGTGTATAAGGGAAACATAAGCCAAATAAATCCTGAAGCCAAGTCAGAGGTAAATAACAGTGGAATGGACTCACATCGGTAGCAAATCACCTTGATAAAGGGCTTGTAGCCCGAAACGCGTAGGTGTGCTGTTCGTTTCGTCTGTCCATTAAACTTCATTTTTTTATTGTGGGACCGCATCCTTGTTTTTTTGTCAGCAAGCACTGCACGTAGTGGTACATTTTTTCTCCTTTCTGCTCCTTGATATAAAGCTTTATTGCCTGTTCCTTTAAACAATACAGTAAACACAAATATACATAAAATAACAAACACCTATCCCTGTTTAAGGGCTAACTTACTTCCCCACTCCCTCTCTGCAAAGCTGGGGGAAAATGACCCTTACCCACTTATCACCCCAAAGTCTCAGTGGTACCTTAATGCAGATGGCCCTTCAGGTCAGTAGTGCCCGGGTAGTTGTCTGCTTGAGGGTCCAAGCATAGAGGTCAGCTCCATTGTGAGCTAAGGAATCTCTCTCCTGTTTTCTCACATCAGGCTTTTTGTGAGAGTTCTAATCAGCCAGGTGGAGTCTTGTTGATTGCCTGTGTGCAATTAACCAGCACACTGCTGGTTTTAGAGGCAATTTCTCTCAAACATTGATAAGTCCCTGTTACAATAACCCTCCTCCAGTGGCGCCTGTCTCCGTCTCTAGGGTGCCCTGGAAACCGGTACTTCCACTCCTCAAACAATTCTTCCCCCACGGGTGTTGGCGACACCCCGGAAAAGACTTTTAATTTACGATGTAATGGGCCGGACGACTGGCTTAGGTTCCCTTCCAGCTGCTGTATCGCTTCAGAGAGTACGTGATCTCCAGTCGAGCTGCGGTGTCATGAGAGGGGCTACCAGGCTTGTAATAAGGGAGTCATACCCAGTCGGCAGTCCCTGCAATCATGCGGGACACGAGGGGTTAATGGGATCTGTGTATATGTTGATCTGGATTCCTCTGCTTCAGCAGAATTGTCCAAGGTCTTAGATGTATTTCCCCAGCAGTACTGTGTGTTATTGTATATATCCTGTTATCATGATCGGGATATGAGGGGTTAATGGGATCTGTGTATATGTTGATCTGGATTCCTCTGCTTCAGCAGATTTGTCCCAGGTCTTAGATGTATTTCCCCAGCAGTAATGTGTGTTATTGTATATATCCTGTTATCATGATCGGGATATGAGGGGTTAATGGGATCTGTGTATATGTTGATCTGCATTCCCCTAACACATCTGTTTGGTTCCAGGATAAGGGTGCAACCTCCTGCAGTCTGTGTGGTAATTACTATGTATGTAAAATCCTGTCTTAGAGATTCAAAAGCCTTCAGCCCCATTGAAAGTAATGGTGCTATGTATTAACATGGAGAGAGGGGGAGAATTGTATTATATCCTTGACAATGGATAAAGTGGAAAATTATACCTTTTGCTGTATACATGCTAGTTAACATGCATGTTAAAATGTAACCTTACATTTATTGCAGGTATCAACTATGGTCCAGTCATAGCTGGAGTTATTGGAGCTCAGAAACCACAGTATGATATTTGGGGTAACACTGTAAATGTAGCTAGTAGGATGGACAGCACTGGTGTCTTGGGCAAAATACAGGTATTATTTTGTCTTTAAATCATTATATTGAATGTATTGTAAATATATACTTTAAAGCCAAACTTGCTGTACATGCTTTCATTGTAATGATGATACAGTAGTCAATGTTGAGATATCTTGCAACATATAAAAGATAAGGAGATAACCAGGGTACATGAAGATATACAGATGTATTGTACCGGCTGGGAAGCTTCCATGAGTTTAACAGATAGTTGCTCCTTTTCACATGTGTATGTCCCACTGCAATGCTCTGGTGGGAGTAATAATGTTGACTACATCTATACTTTATATTGCTATACTCTTTAAGCAGAGGAGGAGAATAGTGTCTCTAATGTGAACTAGTTTTATGTTTAATCAGCCTTATTGTCATGACAGAGCGCTAGCCCATGTGGTTTTTGGTATTTTTCTTATTCTAGTGTATGTTGTATTTTTGGTGGTATTTTGCTAGTGTGCTTACTGTGAAACCTGTGACCCCCTGCATGGGCTGAGGTCTCATAGTCCCCAGTAACCACTTAGGAAGAGAATAGGTGGGGACACTGTTTTGTGTATCCAGTATTCTCATTAGGTTTTGTGTTGTGTCTTCTGGGAGCCATGTGACCCCCCTGAAATAGCGGCTGTCCCATCGCTTCACAGAAACCACCAGGATAATGTATAAAGTTGGTGGCTCCCACAAGTGGTTGTGGCTCACACAAGCCTATGGTTACTGAGAGCGGGTGGGGGTACCCAGATATAGGACCACCCAATAAGTCAATAGTAGTTACTGCCGGATCAGTGTGCAATACCCCACATTGCAGCTTGATCCAAGCCTAAGTAATCATCTAAGTTCTGATGCCTCTAATGTATGCTTGTTGAACATCAGTTCAGAGTTTTATTCAATTCATTTACAGTCTTCAGAATTCTCCCATTTGATACATTATTAGACACACAGCTTTCCAGTAACTGTTCATCATTCAAATGAATTTGCTGTAGTTATATATTGATTTACTGTATGTAACAGACATTGTGGTACATTTATTTTTATAAAATTAGACCTAGTATATTTAATAAATTAGGTTCCCATATGAAAACTATGCCTCATGTAGGTCATCACTCAAACTTTTCCAATAGGCTGGTTAAGCCTATGGGAGACAGAAGGCATCAGTAATGGGACTCGTCTGAGGACTTCCATGGCAAACAACCGTGAAAAAAAATAAGAAAAAATCTATTATAAAATAAGAAACAAAAAAAGTCAGATATCAAATATACAATGGGATTTTAGAGATCTTTATATATCACAAACTATATAAACACTTCTTTAATTTAACTACAGCATGAAGCCATTGCTTTCAAAATTACAGTTAAAAAGAGAATTATTTAAAGAGATTTTGCAACGTTTTTCTCTCGTTGAGTACTTGAATTAAAATAAAGCCGATTTTTGTCTTTCAGCAAATATCACAACAGAAAAAGTATAGTGGACAAAAGTGACAAATGATTAAGTATTTTTAGTCTACTAATAAACTATTTACAGAATCATTATTAATATTTGATGAACAAAGGGGCAAAAATGACACAGGAAAAATGACTGTCCATTGTGATTACTGTACATACAGTAGGAGTAAAGAAACTATAAACAAACTAGAACACAAGTGTGCTTTCTTGAAATTACTGCTGCTTGTATGATTTGATGGGCTGGTCAAACATTTATTCTTATATGCGCTTATTTTCTCTATTTTAGGTTACAGAAGAAACAAGAAATATCTTGCTAGCCCTAGGATATGTTTGCACTTGCCGGGGAATAATTAACGTAAAAGGAAAAGGAGAACTGAAAACGTATTATGTACACACTGAGATGACACGGTCTTCATCACAAGGCAATGTGGCATCCTGAGCATGGGCGGATATTCTAAAAACAATCATTCTTTTCAGCATCCACTACAGTAGTCTGACATTAAAACATGCAGTATTTGTCAACAAGTTATCTCCACATTCACGTGCACCATATGGATGTGTTCACCACTTGTGTCTCAAAGCCATGGACACATTAGGAGCATTTCCTTCCTCCACTTCTTTACCAGAGACTGTTTTAGAACCAGTTTTGTACAAACGTGTCAAATGTTTTAATTGCCATTGTCTTTTGTAAGGTTAACTAATTCATTAAAAGTTTCTATGTACTTTGGTTAAGATATTTTGCTTCTTTTCTATTTCATTGTTTATAAACTACCTTTTAATAAATTGGTTCTTTTCACATTGAGACATGGACTCTGGGGTTACAAAAAATTATTTGTGATAAGTGAAGCATGAGAACTACAGTAAGTAGAGGTCTGGGATCAACAAGATTACTGAATAAATCTTAGTAGAAAATACAGTATGCAGTATCTTTGTCTCAAGTAGTTTTCTTGGTATCAAATGTGTCTTTACTTTTCTATTAATATATTTTTTTTTATCTGACATGGAGTACTGGAGATTTATTGGACCTTAAAAGTAATGACAGAACTATTTGAAAAATATGAAATAGACAGTCTTTTTTTCTGCTGGAGTCAAGAAACTAATTAAGATTTTTTTAAATCAACAAATTATCCCTGCAACTAATTCCTTGGAAAAGAAACCTCAGAAAAGTAATTTCAATGTTTCTAAAAACAAGGTACTGATTATTGTGGGCTGTTCATAAAGCCAAATATAAATAGTATTGCATTACAACTACAGTATCTGCTGGATCGCATATATGGCTATAGGTCAAAGTGTTTGAAAAGATGAAAAAATACAGATAACAAACAAACAGATAATACACAAAACAGAAATTCCTTGGCGCACTGTCAGATATTAAACCTGGCAAAATGGATAAAGTCCCATGGCCTTGATGATGGAGATATTATGTCCACAGTCCACAGCACTAGATTCCTTTGGATTAAAGCCTGATCTGGAAATACAAAGACAGAACAACCATTGCGCAGTACCCTATGGTCAGTTCTGCTCTCCCCCACCATTGCCAGCTACTTACTTAAAAGTAGATAAAATGGGCCTCAAAAGGTATCTTTACTTGCTTCACGGCTGGCTCCAATTGAACGTTGTGGCAAGCGACGGAAACCTCACTCCAACTCCACGTCCGCAACACCACAAACCGTAAGTGAAGGAAAGATAAGGCACCAATAGTGTGATAGCAAACATTTATTGCTAAAAACAACAGGGTGAACAACAGTGCACTCACATGCTGTTAATCCCTACATGCAGCATACAACGTGCCATCCGCTCTCATGGGAGGATGCCGGGGTGATGCAGGAGGAGGCTGGAGTTGGCGTGAATCCCCGCTTCGTGGCCGCGACTCGGAGCGCCTCGTCCTTCCTCTGATGACGTCACCGCTAATCAACCCCTTCTCCTCTCCAAACGTATGCACGCTGTATCACGTACTGAAGGCTCCACCCTACGCGCGTTTCGTGACTGCTGACGTCACTTCTTCATGGGTAATGGAGCAGTGGGTGCACTTGATGTTATTTATACACGTGCATAATGTCCGTGGAATTCCCATTGGATGATTGTCTACATTGGGACCTCCTACTAATCGCCCTCACATGAGTAATAGAAGACACTCTAATAAACAGCTGACTTAACTATTTCATGTCAGGACAATGACACAGACTATATCTTATACACTCTGCTACAATACCATTTGTAACTATTTCATGTCGGGACAATGACACAGACTATATCTTATACACTCTGCTACAATACAATTAATACATCAATAAGAATACATCAATAAAAATACATAAGAATATATAAAAAATATAAAAGAGCTAGCAATATTGTGGGGGTTAATTGAAACTAATAAGCAATCTCCTAACTTTTACCTATATAGAGGACCCAGAGAGAAAAAGAGAAAAAGAAAAACTGCAGATTTGGTAGAATTAGAGGACTGGTTAGCAATTTATTTTACAATAGAATATAGACCTAGCTATCCTTTAAGAATGCTGCCAGGTCAAATTCTATGTTGAGACCTCTCGGGGTCATGGTTTTAAGGGTATATATCCAGTAGCTTTCGCGTCTGGATATAAGGTTAATTTTATCACCCCCTCTCCAATTCTGCTTAGGGCATTCAATCCCTTTGCATATTAAACCTGCAGGGTTTTGACCATGTTTAATTTTAAAGTGGCTGGAGACACTATGGGCCTTATTCAGAAAGCCTCGATAAGGCCCTTATTGAGCACTTATAGACCAAAATGGCTACTGGTATTCAGATAGCCTCGATAAGTGCTCGATAACGGCCTGTATCGACGCAAAATTTTATCTCCGTCCGAAATTCGCTGACTGAGCAGCGATCAGGCCCTTATCGACCATTTTCGGAGGGTTGATAAACTCCCGCTATTCAGAGACCCGCGAGTCGGGTGTCGCGGCCCATCGCAGGCTTAAAAAACGATTTTCTCCCCAAATCCACTTCCCCACAAAATTGTTGGACAATTGGTGGGGAGATGGCCTCGATGAGCTGCGATGTGTCGGGACTTAGAAGAAATCAGGCCCCTTTCCTGCCTCGGATTGATGCCGGGGGTCTCCGGAGCTGATAGCCATTAATAGCAGCTCTGGACCCCCCCGGCGTGCATCCGAGGCAGGAAACATGCATGTACAGCAACTTCATTACCTTAGCGGCTAACCGCTAAGGCAATGAAGGGGTTAAACACCCGTGCCAGGCTTACAGTAATAAACATACAGTACAATACAATACAGTGGCTATCGGGGGTGGGTGAAGGGGGATTTTGGCCCTTAATGGCTGTTTAGGCATTGCGGGGGGGTTCCGGGGGGAGTTAACCGCTAAGGTAATAGCGCTAAGGTAATAAAGGGGTTAACCCCCTACTAAGGGGTTCCGGGGGGAGTTAACCGCTAAGGTTAATACCGCTAAGGTAATAAAGGGGTTAACCCAACCGCTACCCCCCCGCAAGGTCTAAACACCCATCCTTAGGGCTAATACCCCCTTTACTCACCCGTGAGGCCTAAGCACCCACCCCAGACTGACTATACCCACCCTATACCCATTGAGTAGTATAGTGGTACATCATACCCATATAATAATAATATGGGCATGATAAGCCTCTATAGCACTCAATGGGCACCCTAATAAAAATACAGTAATACACAAGACACACAGTAATAAAACCTAACTATACTCCCAAAAAACACACTTCACTAAATAAAATCAGTAGCCAGCTAATCCAATCAATAGAAGCAATTACAACATCAACAATTAATTAATTAAACCATTACCCAATCAAACCAATTAATCCCTAAAGCAACTCAAAACGAATAGTAACACTTACCAATGTAAACAATGAATTAATCCTACATTAATTAATGTAACCATTAAAAGACAAATAAATGCATTAAAACTATCTCTTTTATGTTTCCATAAAACACATTAGCTAACATAATATAACTTGAAGTACAAGCGAACACCAATCGCAAACCTTTTAATACATTAACCATAAACAAACAATCGCTTCCACATCATTAAATGCAATAACAAGCGAGAAATGCCCCCCAAATATTGGCATAATAATGTATTAATCTGTACCCGAAAGAGGTACAGATTAATATATTAGCAGTCAATGTGCCTCCCCCAAAAAATCAAAAAACACACCCAAAAAATAGACCTGTAAAAAGAGACATTTACAAACATAGAATATCTTACTTACCATTAGAAGCGGTGGCCCTCCGACTCCCGGGGTAACAGGAAGCTCACGTACCTTGAAGGCCTCCAACAGAATCCGATGCCATCATCCATCAGGATCCAGCTCAGGTACCCCAAACTTCTTTTTTCTTTCTTTACTCACCGTCTTCTATCTTCATCTGTAACCATATCTTGTTGTTCTTTATCTTCTTTCTTCATCTGTCAATCCATAAAACCCCATGTTAAATCCCAGCCGATGCTGTCTCGTCGGCTTCTTGGGCTCAAATGAGGCGTCACGGCCTTAAATATGGCTTGTGACGTCACATTTACCCTCACAATGGTTAACAGCCACCTGATTGGCTGTTAAAACCATGTGCAGACTTAAAAAAAAATTTTTTTGCTGTGACGTCACTTAAAGGGAATGATGCCAGCCAATCAGAATGGCTGTGCTTCATTTACCTTTAACATGACGTCAGTAAATCCAAGATGGCCGCTGTGTCACAAGGTATTTCAGCCAATCAGCGTGTGGAATTGGTTCCCACGATCTGATTTGCTGAAATACCTTGTGACACAGCGGCCATCTTGGATTTACTGACGTCATGTTAAAGGTAAATGAAGCACAGCCATTCTGATTGGCTGGCATCATTCCCTTTAAGTGACGTCACAGCAAAAACAAAAAAAATTAAGTCTGCACATGGTTTTAACAGCCAATCAGGTGGCTGTTAACCATTGTGAAGGTAAATGTGACGTCACAAGCCATATTTAAGGCCGTGACGCCTCATTTGAGCCCAAGAAGCCGACGAGACAGCATCAGCTGGGATTTAACATGGGGTTTTATGGATTGACAGATGAAGAAAGAAGATAAAGAACAACAAGAAATGGTTACAGATGAAGATAGAAGACGGTGAGTAAAGAAAGAAAAAAGAAGTTTGGGGTACCTGAGCCGGATCCTGATGGATGATGGCATCGGATGCTGTTGGAGGCCTTCAAGGTATGTGAGCTTCCTGTTACCCCGGGAGTCGGAGGGCCACCGCTTCTAATGGTAAGTAAGATATTATATGTTTGTAAATGTCTCTTTTTACAGGTCTATTTTTTGGGTGTGTTTTTTGATTTTTTGGGGGAGGCACATTGACTGCTAATATATTAATCTGTACATCTTTCGGGTACAGATTAATACATTATTATGCCAATATTTGGGGGGCATTTCTCGCTTGTTATTGCATTTAATGATGTGGAAGTTATTGTTTGTTTATGGTTAATGTATCAAAAGGTTTGCGATTGGTGTTCGCTTGTACTTCAAGTTATATTATGTTAGCTAATGTGTTTTAAGGATACTTCAGAGATAGTTTTAATGCATTTATTTGTCTTTTAATGGTTACATTAATTAATGTAGGATTAATTCATTGTTTACATTGGTTAGTGTTACTATTCGTTTTGAGTTGCTTTAGGGATTAATTGGTTTGATTGGGTAATGGTTTAATTAATTAATTGTTGATGTTGTAATTGCTTCTATTGATTGGATTAGCTGGCTACTGATTTTATTTAGTGAAGTGTGTTTTTTGGGAGTATAGTTAGGTTTTATTACTGTGTGTCTTGTGTATTACTGTATTTTTATTAGGGTGCTCATTGAGTGCTATAGAGGCTTATCATGCCCATATTATTATTATATGGGTATGATGTACCACTATACTACTCAATGGGTATAGGGTGGGTATAGTCAGTCTGGGGTGGGTGCTTAGGCCTCAAGGGTGAATAAAGGGGGTATTAGCCCTAAGGATGGGTGTTTAGACATTGCGGGGGGTAGCGGTTGGGTTAACCCCTTTATTACCTTAGCGGTATTAACCGCTAAGGTAATGAAGGGGTTAACTCCCCCCGCAACCGCCCCGCAATGTCTAAACATCCACTAAGGGCCAAATTCCCCCTTCACCCACCCCCGATAGCCACTGTACTGTATTGTACTGTATGTTTATTACTGTAAGCCTGGCACGGGTGTTTAACCCCTTCATTGCCTTAGCGGTTAGCCGCTAAGGTAATGAAGTTGCTGTACATGCATGTTTCCTGCATCGGATGCATGCCGGGGGGGTCGGGAGCTGCTATTAATGGCTATCAGCTCCGGAGACCCCCGGCATCAATCCGAGGCAGGAAAGGGGCCTGATTTCTTCTAAGTCCCGACCCATCGCAGCTCATCGACCCATCTCCCCACCAATTGTCCAACAATTTTGTGGGGAAGTGGATTTGGGGAGAAAATCGTTTTTTAAGCCTGCGATGGGCTGCGATGGGCCGCGACAGCCGACTCGCGGGTCTCTGAATAGCGGGAGTTTATCAACCCTCCGAAAATGGTCGATAATACCAGTAGCCATTTTGGTCGATAAGTGCTCGATAAGGGCCTTATCGAGGCTTTCTGAATAAGGCCCATAGTGTCTCCAGCCACTTTAAAATTAAACATGGTCAAAACCCTGCAGGTTTAATATGCAAAGGGATTGAATGCCCTAAGCAGAATTGGAGAGGGGGTGATAAAATTAACCTTATATCCAGACGCGAAAGCTACTGGATATATAACCTTAAAACCATGACCCGAGAGGTCTCAACATAGAATTTGACCTGGCAGCATTCTTAAAGGATAGCTAGGTCTATATTCTATTGTAAAATAAATTGCTAACCAGTCCTCTAATTCTACCAAATCTGCAGTTTTTCTTTTTCTCTTTTTCTCTCTGGGTCCTCTATATAGGTAAAAGTTAGGAGATTGCTTATTAGTTTCAATTAACCCCCACAATATTGCTAGCTCTTTTATATTTTTTATATATTCTTATGTATTTTTATTGATGTATTCTTATTGATGTATTAATTGTATTGTAGCAGAGTGTATAAGATATAGTCTGTGTCATTGTCCTGACATGAAATAGTTAAGTCAGCTGTTTATTAGAGTGTCTTCTATTACTCATGTGAGGGCGATTAGTAGGAGGTCCCAATGTAGACAATCATCCAATGGGAATCCCACGGACATTATGCACATGTGTATAAATAACATCAAGTGCACCCACTGCTCCATTACCCCTGAAGAAGTGACGTCAGCAGTCACGAAATGCGTGTAGGGTGGAGCCTTCAGTACGTGATACAGCGTGCATACGTTTGGAGAGGAGAAGGGGTTGATTAGCGGTGACGTCATCAGAGGAAGGATGAGGCGCTCCGAGTCGCGGCCACGAAGCGGGGATTCACGCCAACTCCAGCCTCCTCCTGCATCACCCCGGCATCTTCCCATGAGAGCGGACGGCACGTTGTATGCTGCATGTAGGGATTAACGGCATGTGAGTGCACTGTTGTTCACCCTGTTGTTTTTAGCAATAAATGTTTGGTATCACACTATTGGTGCCTTATCTTTCCTTCACTTACGGTTTGTGGTGTTGCGGACGTGGAGTTGGAGTGAGGTTTCCGTCGCTTGCCACAACGTTCAGTTGGAGCCAGCCGTGAAGCAAGTAAAGATACCTTTTGAGGCCCATTTTATCTACTTTTAAGTAAGTAGCTGGCAACGGTGGGGGAGAGCAGAACTGACCATAGGGTACTGCGCAATGGTTGTTCTGTCTTTGTATTTCCAGATCAGGCTTTAATCCAAAGGAATCTAGTGCTGTGGACTGTGGACATAATATCTCCATCATCAAGGCCATGGGACTTTATCCATTTTGCCAGGTTTAATATCTGACAGTGTAACAAGGAATTTCTATTTTGTGTATTATCTGTTTGTTTGTTATCTGTATTTTTTCTGCTTTGCCATACATGCCTTGTGGATAGGTTTGTTTTTTATTCCTGAGGCAGCCATCCCCCAGTCTACCAAGTTAGTTTGTGGGGTATCACTTATTGGGTTTCCCTTAAAGGGGATTCTCTCTTATTTTATTATTTTATTATTATTTTAGAGCACTTATTCATTTTTAAGTAGTGTATAAGTTAGGTTAATAGGTTGAGCGCTTAGTATATGTTTAGTTGTAATATTTTTCACCACAAGTTGTTTGAAAAGATACAGTATTAACTTCCTACTGTTGAGAAATGCGTGAACGTCTTCAAAGTTGGTTCACACATTTGTTTAGTGAATTTTGCTTTCATTTTGAATTTGAGATTTTGCAACATTTTAGCATTTTGCCATTTTTCACCAACATTTTGAGTAAGTGACTATGAACATTGGTCATATTATCTATGGCAAATTTGTTTTTGCAAAGTTTTTACAGTACTAAAAACATTTGAGAAATTAAATGACATTTATTTTTATGTGATTTAAATGTAAACACTACAAGCCATTCCTCTTAGGCACAAAGATAACGTGACTCTAAGTTAAATATATGTCCTTGACACCATAAAAAAAATCACATAAGTATTATTTTTTATATATATATATATATATATATATATATATATATATATATATATATATAGATGGACAGCCGGCACTCCAATTAAGCACAGTAGGGTAGGTGCATGTCCCATAATAAGTAGATAAACATACGATACCGTTCGCACGGGAGTCACTATTGGACTCATTTGACTACACAGTTCCAGGACATTTACGAACTAATTGAGACATATGCCCAGCAGATGGACTAGCTGCATTACCCAGCGCTTTAAGTGTTTACCCTATGGACATTTATGCATTATTTGAAATCCATCCCGATAATGTTATATGTTATGGCATAGTAATGCTCTTTGTTTCCTTATGACACATCGTCAAACATGTGTGTATGCTGTTTTTGTTCCCCACACACACTGACATGAATGTATCTGTGGGTTATTCTACCCCAACCCCATGCCTGGATTTGTTTAATGTTTCACATGTCGCTGTCACTGACTGACTAATACCTCTAATAAGACAAGGCTGACAGTTATTTGGTCTTTAATTTGGTGATCAAAACACAGAACCCCAGCAAGCTCTTTTTGGGAACCCCTGAGCCCCCACAAAATATATATATGTATATGTGTCAAAATGGAGTGCTATTGAGCATGGCATATGTATACAACAGACGACAGAGAAGACAAATGCTACATCCAACATGACAGAAACACACAGTAAAATACTTATATATTCTCTTGAAATAGGGTCATTTAGTTTAACCCTTTGGCCAAAGCGTTGTAAGCTTGCGAGCCACAACAAGGCAGACACCCGTTCGCAAGTCCTAACACTACCAGATAAAATACTAATGTACCTCTATTAGGATTAAAATTCTCATTTACCTCTATTAGGAGGGAGAAAGACCACAGTGGGTCTATATCCAGCAGAATGAAAGGACCTGCAAACTAGGGAAGTGGGGAGGGGCGGGCTCAAAACCTGGGAAGGAGGAGCCACCAACCTCCAGCAGCTGAAACAGCTGAGAATAGGTTAACAAAACACAGAACCCCAGCAAGCTCTTTTTGGGAACCCCTGAGCCCCCACAAAACATATATATATGTATATGTGTCAAAATGGAGTGCTATTGAGCGTGGCATATGTATACAACAGACGACAGAGAAGCCCAATGCTACATCCAACATGATAGAAACACACAGTGTGTTTAATTTGGTGATTACTGTGTGTTTAATTTGGTGATTATTGTGATTGTGTTTTGTGCTAATCAGCACTTATGCACCTGGATGGTGACATGACAGATTCCAATAGGTATCATTGACTGATCAGTAACTTTAATGAGACAAGGTTGACAGGTAATTGGTTTTTTAATTTGGTGATTATTGTAATTCTGTTTTGTGCTAATAAACACTTATGCACCTGGGGTGGGGAGTATATAAGTTTGGGCATTTCATTCCATCACTGCACTACCCTGAGGAAAGTCCTGTTTTGGGTCCGAAATGTTGGTTATTTGTGTCTTTTCTACAATATATATATTCTACAAATCTTAACCTGAGCGCTGTCTGCTGATTCCCATGCGAACGGTACGGTATTGTATATACATATATATATATAAACATACAATACCGTACCATTCGCATGGGAATATATATATATATATATTCTTTAAACTTACATTTTTCCATGGTATTAATTGCTTCATTTTATAACTTTTTTTCCTTTTTTATCAAAAGATTGTTTGTCCACATAAAAATGATCAATGGTTACTTCTTTTTTTAAAGTTTTATGCGTGACTTTTGGTATGATGCCAAAGAGGGCAGATGTATACTGTAGCTAAGAGCTCTTTTTGCAGCCCAACTGAAATCTGTCTTATTCCGGCACATAGATCATTCTACATGGCAGACAAATAAGATATACTTGAAAGAGAGATGTGAAATCCATGTATGGAGAAATATTTTAATAAAAATATACTGATGGATCCTAAGCAACATCTGAAAAAAACTGGATGAGAAGTGAGAGGTTTCTAAAATAATATCTGACCATGAGGACCAGAGCAATGGGGAAAATGTAAACAATACCAAACAAAACACTAAAGAACGTCACAAAGAGCACATCGAGATAGCCAAGACGGTAACCAAAGAAATAATGCCAACATTAGAAAACAACATTGAAAGATTTCAACGTTCCATCCATGGAAGAAATAAAAAAATAACTTATGATGCAAAGCACGAGGATCAGTGAAGCAGAAGGGAGGCAGGGCAACTGTAAAGATTATTTAACTATGATGCAATAAAACATTGATGATCTACAACAGAAATGTACGCTATTAGAAAACAAAGTGGATGACCTGGAAAACAGATTTAATATATAAATAATATCAGAATTATAGGAATACCGAGACTTTTAAATCGGCCAACTTATGGATTTTGCTCTAAATAGATACCAGAGCACTAGGGAGTCACAAGAAAATCAGAAGAGATACCATGAAGGTCGAAAGAGCTCACAGAGAGAAATGAGCAAGACTAGTTCTGGCACTTATATTAAACTTTGCAGACAAAAAGAAAATGCTGAGAGTGGTTAAAGAGTATTGTAACCTGCAATATGAAGGACCAAATATTGCTTTTCAGGACTATTTTACAACAGTAACACAAAAGAAGAAAGGTTTTAGTAAAATGCACAAGTCTCTACAAACAGAATACAAAATGATCTCTAGGCTACCCAGCTAACCTCAAGAATATACAATGATAAAGGAACCAACATTTTCATGGTAGCGGAACAAGCTGAGAAATTCCTGAAAGCAGACAATCTATCACGGAACTCACTGCAATGCAGAGAGTAGACGTAGGCCATGACAGAGATGCATGCAGGAAGAAAGCAGGAACACAGATCACAGAACAGTGGACAAAAAACCTGCAGCAGCCACATACACTGGCTGTTAACCTCACCACGTGTAGCTGAAAGAGACCGGGAATTGAGAGAAGGGAGCGAAGGATGACTACATACACAACGGGTGCTTTGAAGTAGATACAGGTTCTCTTCGCCAGATATTCACAATACATGTTATCTATGGAGATAAAGGACGGACCGTCTGAGAGACTAGAACACTTGATTATAGATACTGTCATAAATAAATGGGTACTGTTTACTGTATAATTGAATTGTAAGAATTGGTCAAACAAAATACAAAAACAATCAATCAAGTGTAACAATCCTTGCCGGACTATTAGGGAGGTTACATAAGTGTCTGTGATATTGGCTACTCATGATGCATTACCTTGTCAGGGGTGCTTGTCCTCTCAGTCTAGGTGTATATGCAGATGAAAATGATGGGCACCAGGAACTATGTAGTTGTGGAAATAGGTAATGTGTATCTGTACACATACAATATCTTCCCCAGATACATGCAGGTATTCATACAGTAGGGAGGTGCTTTTCCTTGAACTGGGGTTGGGGCCACGTTGTTACCTTCTTAAGTGACTCGATCACATTGAGGTCATGCATCTCTAAACTTCTAGGGTCACAGCTTGGGCTACCCATACTCCTTGCAGTTGAGGGCTCATCCTCCCTGTAAGCTGCTCTATTGACCTCACTTGCAGTACTCTGGTGCTGAGGAAGCAGGGGGTGTCTCTATAGCCATTAACTACACCTCATTCCCTCATTCCCTCAGGATCATTTTCCAGGTACTGTAAAGTGGACTTCTTATAAGTATTTTCCAACTAGGTTCCAGGGTTACGGTTAGTGTAAACCCTAAGGGACACAGGCCTCCATTATAGGAGCCTATACTCTTCCATTCTCTCATGGCCATGGACCTTACTTTAGGGGGCACTTCCCTTACAAACCAACAAAACAACAAACGGGTAAATCTATATACAGTACATCATCTTTCCCCCTACTCGGAACCTATTTACATTACTTAACTCTGATGCTCGTCTTATTTATACCCGTTTGATGTCACTGTCCCCAGGCAGAAAGGGCTTAACTCCGGATGAAAAATTGCTGTAAAAATTACAAAATGTATTGTGACATGTGCATCAATAGAATTGTCATTGTATAGGGTAGATTAAAGAATGAAGAACAGTTATAAGTCAGAAGGTAGCTGATACCTAAGAGTAAAAAAAAAGAACACGTCTATTAATACCTCTATTGAAAACAGGCGGTTTAACAACAGGTTTTGAATGAAAGTTGAACAATTTAATTTAATGAAGCTTATGCAAAGTTCCTATTGGTTGTTAGAGGTGTCTAAATATAGTGAATGCATACAAAAGTCTTTACAAATATGGGTTGATTGTTGTAACGGAAATGTTTATTGCAAATGTCTAGATCAATGGAAGGTCAGGAAAAATGATGAAAATAATATCATGGAATATTAGATGAGTAAACTCCCTGGTAAAAATAACCACAATTATAAAACATTTTATATTAAAAGCAGATATAGTATATCTCCAGAAAATGCACGTGGACCGTAAGAAAAGTGCTAACTTGCAAAGAAATTGTGTTAAGTAAAGTATACATCAGCAGTTGGGAAAGAAGGCAGGGCAGCTATCTTGATAAATTAAAATCTAACAGTATACAATAACACTAAGGGGAGAATAATAAACGTGAATATATAGCTATATGATGTTAAATACTCCTTATGTATTGTTTATGCTCCAAATGACAAGAATCCAGATATATTTATTTATTTGTTTTGAAGAGTTAATTGAAATGTTGCTTAAGATAAATAATATTAGTCTTATTTTGTAAGGTGATTTGAAGTGTGGGCATAATCCTGTACTACTTAATGGACAAACACAAAGGTAACTAAAAATAGGGATACAAACATACAATATATTCAGAAAGCACTTAACAGAACAGATTGCTGAGATCATTATACCAATAGAGTTTTTTTTATTAAATGCGATTAATTCATTCTACAGAATTGACTATTTACAGTATAAACGTATGGAACATCTACAAAGATGAAAAGAGCGAATATAGAAAATATTATTTTATCAGATCATGCTCTGGTGTGGGTGGAGCATATGGAGACCATACCAGTAAAATAGGGAAATTTAGAAGTTATTTAATCCACAACAGGAAATTTTGGGGACATCTCATAGCATGTTGGCAGAGAAATAAATGGAACAATTTTAACCATAAACAACACCCCTAATCCCAGTTTTGGAAATCTGCAAAATGGCATATAATTGTATACCCTAGTAAATAGGGTTTACTAGGGTATACTAGTAGGTATTTAGGGTATTACTAAATAGGTAAATAGTAGATAGTTTTTTAAAAGCAAGTGAGGAATTACAGAAAGCATTTAAGAAATGTAAGCAGTTTTACTCTGTCAAATAGAACAATTTATGTACAAAAGAAAAATGTATGTGAAAGCTGGTTGCAAAGGAAAGAGAACAACAGGGATTCCAAGATGTTTAAACATGAAATAAAGCAAGTAAATTATTGGGAAATCTGCTAAGAGATTTTTGAGAACAAATAACACCCCTAGCGTTTAATAGCAGAGGGGAAATGACCACAAATCAGAAAGAAAGACATGCCGGGGGGTTATTTCCAGGGGGGCCAGTGACTGCCAGGGAGGTGATTGCCAGGGGGAGTGACTGTGACTGTGGGGGGAAGTAGTGACTGATGAGGAGGGGGCAGCGACTGCGTGGGTGGGCGGTGACTGTGGGAGGCCAGGCGGCCAGACAGAGCAGTTGTCATCGGGCCCCGGCCCTTCCCACCTGCAGGACTCTTCCCCTCTCTGTCCCATGTCAGGCCCTCTGACTTCAGAGTGCGCCGGGCCTCCACTCATGCCGCTGCACGCCAGAAGCTGGGCAAAGTTTACTTCCGTTGTGCCAATGTCAGGGAGGCCATCAGAGGGCCCGGCGTGGGACAGCCACCATTGCCCCATTGCCATTTGTCCCATTGCTATTGGTCCGGGCCAGGGACACTTGTCCCTTCTGTTCCTCCCTGTTGGCGGTCCTGCCTACTGGAAGCAAGTGTGCTCATATTTTTCTTAATGAAAATCCATCCACACTCCGCGGTGATAACAACAACTATTGTTAACCCAGAACCTGAAGTGTATTATGAAGGTTAAACGGGTGTCGTTAATGAATTTGAATCTACAATAACATACCTCATTTGTCAGGTCCATGAAGCAGAACTCTTCTTATGGGGCCTATGCACTAAGCTCCGGTAGAAGAAATCACCAGGGTTTTTAAATCGCCATTTTTTACAGCGTTGCTATCACGGTATGCAGAAAGCCCCGAATACCAGTGATAGCAACATTTGCAAAAATGGCGAGAAGTCGGCGATGTGAAGATCGCTCCCCTGATTAGGGCTCACCCGGCGAGTTCTTTCTTCTTTCTGCTGCAAAAAGTGAGAGACGCTTCTCTCTGCACAAATCTTGCCCAAATTTTTTTTTTTAATTTACATTTTATTACTTGTGTATGTGAGCAGGGGACTCCGGAGCAGAACCACATTGATTTCAGGTCTGGGGACTCCCTGCTTCCCGAGATACAGGCCCCATTATTAGGGTACCAGTATGCATTTGATTCTCATGGTCACGTGACGCGGGGCATTTCAATGCATACGAGATACAGGCACCCCATAACGGGTCCTGTATCTCAGAAAGCAGGGGGTCTCCGGACCTCAAATCAACAAGGTTCTGCTCCGGAGACCCCCTGCTACAATACACTAGTAATAAAACCATAATTAAAAATTTAACACATTTGTTACCGGAGCGGCTATCTGCTATGGTAATGAAGCTCCTTTAATGTAATTTTTATTAATAGTGTGCGGGAGCAAGGGGTCTCCTGAGCTAAAGTGCTTTGATTTCAGTCTCAGCGACCCCCTGCTTCCCGAGTTACAGGCCCTGGTACGGGGCATTGAATGCCAGTATCGCCCGCCATTTTTAAATCGTCTGCGTCCCGTGACCGGGAGATTTAACTAATGAAGGAGTTAACGGCACCCCATATCTGGGCCTGTATCTAAGGAAGCTGGAGTCCCCGAGGCTGGAATCAATGCAGTTCAGCTCAGGAGACCCCCTGCTCCCGCACACTGTGAATAAAAATGACATTAAAGCAGCTTCATTATCTTAGCGGACAGCGGCTAAGGCAATGAAGGCGTTAAGGCACAATAGCTGTTTTATTGAGGACAGAGGGGGTGAGTGAAGCGGGTACTTGTCCCTTCATTCACCCCCTCTTCCCCCAATAAACATTACAATATATACTAAGCACCAATACACAACCCACCCCCTTTGTCCCCACATAAAACCAGAGTTTTATTTTTTATACACGTGATTGATACCAGATTCCGGCGGGTGTCCCGGGTTGTCCCTGCAGGTGTCCGTGGGCCTCCAGATGGTCAACGCGGGTGTCCGGGGGCCCCAACCGTGTCCCAAAGTGGTTCTTGATTGGACCATCTTGGATTGTTTTATTTCATGTATTATTTCTGTCAACAGAGTACATGGCCCTGCAGTATGCTGACAAGGATGCCATTCAGAATGGCAGGCATTAGTAGAAAGGTTTATTTACTTTATTTATGCTGCCTGGCTAATGTTTGTTTTAATAATGGGCAATTGAGCTATTATCCATATCTGGATATTTTGCCCATTACTGTACTGTATGTGTTTGGTGAGGGGCGTGGGGGGGGGAGATGTATTTATTGAAATGTACGCCAAATTTATTTATTTATTACAACTGGATTGGTACCGCAAGCCAGCGGAAACCCATGGGGACTACCCAAGGAGCCCCGGACACTCGTGGGAACCACCCGAGGGCCCCCAGACATCTGTGGGGATGACGTGGGGACCACACAATGTTTCGCACAGGCCGCTGGTTTGAATCCTGTATATAAAAAAAATAAATGATGCTTTTATGTGAGGGCACAGGTGGTGGGTTGTGTATTGGTGATTATAACAGGGGACTTACTCTGTTCAGAAAACTTGCCTCTAATAAAGCAGTGTGCTGGTTAATTGACCAGCACCTGGCTGATTAGAGGTGTTAGAAAAAGCCTGCCTCTGAGGCAGGAAGTGAGACTCCTTAGCACACCTGTGAGCTGAACAAGGAGACAGACGTCTTGAGCCTGCCAGAAGAGACTGCACGCTGCCAGCAAGACACAGGGGTAAGTACTTCTAAACCTGGAGAACAAAGAAGCCTTCCCCTACAAGAGACAGATAAGACTTTCCTTTCTAAGACTTTTTGTATATCTGCACATATCAAGATATATGTTTGGGGCTGGGAGACATGCTAATCTAAAGAGAATTGTGGACTGCATAGGTTTAACTAGAAATACTCCCAAGTGGAACAGAAGCTTTGTTTGACCCCTTATTTGCATACGTTTGGATGTTTTCTTGTGTTAAAGAAACAGGCGCAATAAAAGCCGTATTTAATTTCACCTTAAAACAGTCTCCATTGCATACCTCTGCACATGTCCTCTTACAGTGATTATAACATATTGTAATGTTTATTGAGGGCAGAGCGGGTGAGTGAAGGGCCAAGTGCCTCCTTCACTCACCCCCTCTGCCCCCAATAAAGCTGCTGTTCTCCATTAACCCCTTCATTGCCTTAGCGTTTAGCTGCTAAGGTAATGAAGTTTGATTGTAAATGCATTTTATTGCATGGGATTGATGCCGGGGGTCTCCGGTGTAGATATTAATGGTATCAGCTCCGGAGACTCCCTGCATCAATTCGATGCAGGAAAAATACATTTTTTTCCCTGTCCCATCTCGCCGCTTATCGGCAGCTTCTCACCACCCTCTTGCCAACTATTCCTGGCGAGACGATTTTGAGAGGAAATCTCAATTCTAGAGCCACGATTAGCCTCGATAAGCTAATTGGGGCTACAAGAATACCGCAAGTTTGAAAAGCTGGCGATAAGTGTTGATAAGTGGCTTATCACCAAGCGTTTGGCGCTCCTTTTTTTTGGCAAAAGCTCTCTTATCGCTGACTTATCGGAGCTTACTGAATAGCAGTAGGCTTTTTTGGCGATAAGGTGGCGATAAGTGACTTATCTGAGCTTAGTGCATAGGCCCCTATGTCGGTAAAGTGCAAAGTATCCAAAATGGGGAGGAAGTGTATATCCTAGCAGTTAGGGATGCAATAAGAAGAAGACAAAGCACCTCTCAGTATAAAATTCTTAGGAGGGTCATTGCACCTCCTTTTTTATCCATGAGAACCGAATAAAGATTTTTTTTCGACTTTTGGCCCTGGCTCTTTTGGCTATGTGCTGCTCCAACTCTATCTTTGAACAGTATAGATACTGTATGTGGATGACATCCTCCTAATTTAGAGATAAACTAAACAATTTTGCTTGGAATGATGCATGCTGTAAATACCTTCCATGAAACAATTCCCAATTGAATACAATAAAGATGTCATCCATTTCTTATACCGTATGTATTAATAAAGAAATATGGTAAAATATAACATGTAACACTAAATCAGTGATATACTTGTTGAAATGCCCATGTGATAAGGGGTATGTAGGACAAACTGGAAGACATATAAAAAAGAGATTAAATTAACATTAAGCACACTTATCAGTGTATACCCTTGGGTAATAAGTATAAGAGAAATAAGTTAAAACCAATGTGGCTAAATAAACAGGTAGGGGAGGAAATGGACAAGAAGAGGAAGGCGTTTCGATTCTTTAAGTCAGAAGGGACAGAGACATCGTATCAGAATTATAAGGAATGTAACAAAAATTGCAAAATGGCAATTAAATTAGCAAAAATGGATAATGAAAAAAGGATTGCAATAGAAAGTAAGGTCAACCCTAAAAAGTTCTTTAAGTACCTTAATAACAAAAAAATGAGAAAAGAAAATATAGGACCCTTTCAGTGTGAGATGGGTAGGCAGATTATTGGAGATAAGGAAAAAGCAGAGGTATTAAACAAATTCTTTGCCTCTGTGTTTACCAGGGAAGAATCAAGTTCAATAGTAGCACCACAGGAGGAAGCCACAACCTCCATATTAATGACCAATTGGTTAACTGAGGAAGAAGTTCATAAGCGACTTGAAAAAATTCAAGTAAATAAGGCACCTGGCCTCGATGGCATACATCCAAGAGTTCTCAAGCAGTTAAGCTCAGTAATAGCAAAACCATTATATTTAATATTCAATGACTCCATTTCCACAGGCTCAGTACCACAAGATTGGCGTAAAGCAGATGTGGTGCCTATATTTAAAAAGGGAGCTAGATCACACCCGGGGAATTACAGACCTGTAAGCCTGACTTCAATAGTAGGGAGACTACTTGAAGGTTTAATACGGGATAATATTCAGGAATACCTAATGGAAAACAAAATTATTAGTAATAGTCAGCATGGATTTATGAAGGATAGATCTTGCCAAACTAACCTTATTTGTTTCTTTGAGGAGGTAAGTAGGAATTTAGACCAGGGTAATGCAGTTTATGTGGTCTACTTAGATTTTGCAAAGGCTTTTGATACTGTTTCACACAAGAGGTTGGTGTACAAAATAAAGAAAATTGGACTCAGTAATAATATATGCACCTGGATTGAAAACTTGTTAAAGGACAGACAACAGAGGGTTGTCATAAATGGAACTTTTTCAGGTTGGGCTAAAGTCGTGAGTGGAGTACCTCAAGGATCGGTACTGGGACGCCTGCTTTTTAACTTGTTTATTAATGACCTTGAGGTTGGCATCGAGAGCAAAGTCTCCATCTTTGCTGATGATACTAAATTGTGGAAGGTAGTAGAATACAGTAAGAGCAGGATGTAATTTCTCTCCAGAAGGACATGGCGAGACTGGAAACTTGGGCATGTAAATGGCAGATGAGGTTTAATACATATAAATGTAAGGTTATGCATTTGGGATGCAAGAATAAAAGGTGACTTACAAATTAAATGGAGATATATTGGGGGAATCCTTGATGGAGAAGGATTTAGGAGTGCTTGTAGACAGCAGGCTTAGCAATAGTGCCCAATGTCATGCAGTAGCTGCAAAGGCAAACAAGATTTTATCTTGCATCAAACGGGCAATGGATGGAAGGGAAGTAAACATAATTATGGGAAGACATTTTTATTTACACAAACATAATGTATCACAGTTACAGCGGCTGTGATAGAACAAATATAGATACCCAATAGAGGAGGTGATAGAACAAAATACTTTCTATAAGGAGAAATGTTTTGGATTTATACAATGGACACAGGTAGTGTTAAATGAGTATATGAGCTTTAAATGCTTCTTGGTATGATAATTTGACTGCCAAAGAGATCTGTGGACCTAAATGTAGGAAATATAACGCAAATTTGCTTCTTTCTTCTGTTAGAATAATACGCTACACGTAAAGAAAACCCACACAGCTAGTGTTAACCACAGTGAGGTGCTGACTGGATGGAGACGTGATTGTATCATATGGGACAAAAAGAACCCAGTCTTTCAGCACTCAATCACAACAAATGTATAATTGTACATTTAAAATACTTTATTAATAACTATGAATAAAAAATAGGGTGTTAAAACGTAATTGAATAGTAAATTTGAACAGCACGTGACTGTATCCTGGGTAACCCACCTAAGTCTAGGTGGGTAGATGTAGTAAGATCCCGAATAGATACTCGGGATCAGATGCTATAAGCTATAGCTACCTAAAGAATAGGAGAGGAGCCTAAGCGAGCCCACCAAAAGGACAGTCTCTATGTGAGTGTATCTAGGCGTGTAGTGCGCACTAAATGGATACACTAATGATGTATATTCTGTGGCATAAAATGCGATAGGTTAGACCTATATGATATCTGCCCCTGATTGAGGTTGCACTGGTTGCTGCATAGATTCACCAGCGCTGTCAGAGCTAAGTCTCTAGTAAAGACATATATTGCCCACACTATAAAATTAAGTGCAGACTAATAGGCAGACACTCAGGTAAGGTATATAATTGTCGGCATAGCTAAGGCATCTAATGAGATTACCAGAACACCTTGGAGGTACTGTATTGTGAATCAAATAGGCACTCCATCACTACTGTCAGTATCGGTATCGGTAATATCTGTTAATTAAAGGGTGTTCGTGCATTACACCTAGCAGCCCGTGCAGAATGCTGTCTTAGGAGCCACACGTACACACTCTGCGCACATAGGTGATCACCCTTGACGTAACAGGGTGATATAGTGCGCAAAAGGAGGAGGCTAGTGTAGAAGCAGACTCCACAGTGTTTGCAGTGGTACATCTGGTGTCAGCGCTGACTAGTAGGGCTATTATATGCACATAACAGCTAGAATATACTGAGAAGCTACTCAGCAGGTAACCGATAGATGCACTTTGGAATTGCCAACAATTGCAACTGATATTGGAGTAGGGTACACAGGGGGTTAATAGTAGGATGAGGTCAGTATAGCCCCAAAACACCCCACCCCCCTTCTCTCAGAATACAGAGCAATTATATACCCAATGTAAAATGGTGGGGAGCCGGTCTAACTGATGATCGCATAGTCCCCTATATCAGCGCTGATCTTGGTTATATCAGCGCAGATATGCTCGAGGACATGCCTGTCTATCAGGTGAGTAACTCAATGACTCCTTAGGGCTGGAGGATCCCGCGATAGGGTTGTAAGGCGCGATCCAGGGTAAACATACACACCGAGGGAAGCTTAGGTAAGGTAACGCGGATCAATATCCATAAACTGTTACATTTAAATAAACAAGCTTCCCGCGTGTGCAGGAGGCCGACTTAGGTGGGTTACCAAGGATACAGTCACATGCTGTTCAAATATACTATTCAATTACGTTTTAACACCCTATTTTTTATTGATAGTTATTAATAAAGTATTTTAAATTTACAATTATACATTTGTTGTGATTGAGTGCTGAAAGTTAGAATAATACTCCTGATAGAAAGTTGTAAGTAAAGATGATTCCGGTATTTTTCATACAGTAACATGAATCTATTGAAATGCTTTAGAATACTGTACAGTTGATGTTATAAATATAGAGGTTTAAATGTATTCTTCTCATGGTCTGTATATAGATCTAAGGATATTACATATTTAAACTTAGACCATTTAGAATGTATAACTTATTCATTACTATGGGGATTTTAAAGAGATGCTGCTATGATATCATTACATTTTCATAATAGATGTTAGATTTCCTTATATTCTATTTATATTTTAAAGAATTAAAATATAATATGATTTTTCAAGTGATTTAAAAGATATTTTTTATAGTGATGTATATATGTTTTTCTCCTAACTATGTTCCTTTAGCTTTGACATTGTTATTATGATTATGTGGATAAAGAGTGGCGAGACAAAGTTTAGGAACCCCTTAGCATTTTCAAAATTTTCACATATTTAATACTAAAATATTATTAGATCTTAATCTAAGTCCTAATAATAGATAAAGAAACAAATGACATAAAAACATGATAATTTTTCAATATTTATCCACAAATGATTCAACATTCAATATCCATGTGTGAAAACAGTATTTGAACCTTTAGATTCACTTTCTGGTGGCACCTCCTTGAGCAGTAATGACTTCAACTAAGCATTTCCTGTAACTGCTAGTCAGTCTCTCACATCAGTTTTTGAGGAATTTTGGTCCATTCCTTCTTACAGAACTGCTTCAACTCAGTTACATTTGAGGGTTTCCTTGTATGGACAGCTCACTTCGGGTCCTGCCAGAACATTTCAATGGGGTTTAGGTCCGGACTTTGACTAGGCCATTCTAAAACACACAGAATTTATTTGTTTGCAGCCATTCTTTTTGTTTATCTGCATGTATATTTAGGATCATTGGCTTTCTGCATGACCCACTTTCGTTTCAGCTTCAGCTCACGGATGGATAGCCTGGCATTTTCCTCTAGAATCTTCTGATACTATGCAAAATTCAGGGTTGTGTCAAGGATGGTAAGCCACCCATGTCCTGATGCAGAAAAGCAGCCCCAAACCCTCCCACTATCATGCCTGATGGTTGGGGTGATGTTCTTCAGTTTGAATGCAGTATTTGGTTTTCACCAAACATAACGTTTCTCATTGAGGCCAAAAAGTTCTACCTCTGACTCATCTGTGCAGGGAACATTGGGCCTCATGCAGTAAGCCCCGATAAGGCTTTTTCGGCATTTTATAGCCATTTTTTTCCTTCCTGATTCAGTAAGTGCCGATAAGTGGGAATTATCGGCAACTTTTCCTCCCGATAAGAACTTATCGGGAGACGGCTGCCGATAAGCCACTTATCAGCACTTTTTAAACCCGGCTGAATTCAGGAAGCCCCGATCAGCTTTTCGGTGCTGATCGGCACCCCAGATTGGAGATTTTATGGCCAATCCAGCCCGCCAACTAAAGTTGGCAACTTGCTGGAGGAGAAGCATCGGCAGGGGCGACACTTAGAAAAAATCAGCCCTTTTTCCTGCCTGTGATTGATGCCGGGGGTCTCCGGAGCTGATTCCCGCACCGGAGACCCCCGGCATGCATCCGAGGCAGGAAAAAGGCATTTAAAGGCCACTTCATTACCTTAGCGGCTAACCGCTAAGGCAATGAAGGGGTTTACCCACCATGCCATCTTTATTGTGGGTAGCGGGGGTGGGTGAAGGGGGTATTTGGCCCTGGGTGTGAGTTTAGGACTTGTGGGGGGGTTGCGGGGGCACTTAACCCCTTCACGACCGTAGCGGTTAATACCGCTACGGTCATGAAGGGGTTAAGGCCTCCCGCTACCCACCCGCAAGCCCTAAACAACCACCGATGGGGCTAATACCCCCTTCACCCACCCCCACTACCCACAATAATAAAAAATACACACACCAGCCCCACACTAACTAAATAAATAAATAAATATATATATATATTAGGAGGGTATGTGGGTGATGGTGGGTTAACCCCTTAATGACTGTAGCGGTTAATAACCGCTATGGTGATTAAGGGGTTAGGGGACATTACATTGGATGTTTTAATTATTGTGTCTGTTTTGCAGAAGCGGATGGGGCATGGGCAGGATGAAGATGAGGATGGCCTTCATCGTGGCAGCCGGACATGGGTGGTGAGTACTATATGTATTTAATGTATTGTTGTGTATGTATTTTAAATGGACAACTGCACTATTATCCATTTGTGGATAATAGTCATTGTGCCCATTACTATACTGTATGTTAGGGGAGTATAGGTGTTGTTGGGGTCACATATATATATGACTGGAGCCCTTTGTTTAGCTGGGGTCAGGATGCCTCTCAGTGGAGTGGATGATATGCAAGTGAAAGAAACCACAAATAGTGCATACTGTATAAACTATAAATATGTATTAATCACCTGTGACGCGAAACCGGAAGTGACGCGACGGCAGAGACTGATGCGGAACTACACTGTGAGGTGCAAGTCAAAGTGAAGCACCGGGCAGCAGCTTCACATTCCACCACCCTTCTATCGGCGGTTCTCTCCACCACCCATCTTATTTATGGAAAATGTGAGTTTCCTGAACATTTGTGATTAATACATATTTATAGTTTATACAGTATGCACTATTTGTGGTTTCTTTCACTTGCATATCATCCACTCCACTGAGAGGCATCCTGACCCCAGCTACACAAAGGGCTCCAGTCAGAGAGAGATGGATCTCTGACATGCAGTAACGTTCTACGATTTTTGTGAGTTCATTTCCTATACTGATTATTTCTATAGCAGTGATCTACCATCTGCACTTACTTTTATTGCACTTATATTTACTGCAAATACTTTTATTTTTTACATATCACGAGCTTATCCTGCGCTCCTCCTCAACCCCAAGAAAAGAGAATTCTACATCCTGGGACTTGGAACTGTCCCACCAGAAGAAGTTGAGCTGCACTTGTACACTATTATTTTTGATTATCACTGTGTGGTGTAAGGTTTATTTTGTGTACTTAAGGTGTGTCACTAATTACACCAATCCAATATGACTTGGGAAGCGCCCAGTCCACCCACATTCCCCACTCCCCCACCCACTGTCATATACATACAGGGTAAGAAATGATAGTGTTTTTAAAGCTTGAGTTTCTGTATTGTAAATGATTGTGGATATGCTGCTATGCATAGATGTGTATTAAATGTGTTTTATTATTAGAGAAAAGTAAGTTTTGGGCTGTATGCTGTACTGTAGGTTATGGAGAGGCTTGCTTTAGTATATTGTAAATGTTGGTGTCCTTTTTAGTATGTTTTGAACTTGTTCTCTGTTACGATAGCTATAGTTAATTGTGTAATTGGTATGGATGGTATTTTAATTGTTTAGGGATGTAATTCATGTGTTTATTCATTGATGTTGACTTTATTTGCTTACATAATATAGTTCTTGTGATGTCAGGCTATTTGAGTTGGCTTACTGTATTGTTAACATTGATTTGCAGCGTCTACATGTAGTTTACATGTTATGCTACATGTATACACTGTAAAAGCAATGTTTTAAGTGGCATTTGAGCCTTCAGATTGAATGATTAAATGAGATTTGGTTAGGAAATTGCTTTGTAATTCATTGAGGATGTTATGCATAAGTGGTGTTGCATTGCAGGATGGCTTCACCCCTTAATTACCTTTGAGGTTAGTACCCGATAAGGGGATTAAGGGGTTCATTGGTATGTTAATGTAATTGAGATGTATTGCCTATTTATTATTTTGGCAACGGACCCCAAGGATGATGCTGGCGACGGAGCCTTCTTATTGATGAGGTTAGTAGAATTTTCTTTATTTTATTAAGGTATTTAATGTGTTTAATAATGGCCAAATTATGTATTATCCCTATGTGGATAATAGTTATTTGGCACATTATTGTACTGTATGTGCTGGGGGAGGGGGTATTGGCCCCAAGGGTATTTGGTAGGACTCCCCTGTGGGTAGTGGGTGAGGGTGGTTGGGGGGGGTTAGTGGGGGAGGGTATGTGGGTGATGGTGGGTTAACCCCTTAATGACTGTAGCAGTTAATAACCGCTATGGTGATTAAGGGGTTAGGGGACATTACATTGGATGTTTTAATTATTGTGTCTGTTTTGCAGAAGCGGGTGGGGCATGGGAAGGATGAAGATGAGGATGGCCTTCATCGTGGCAGCCGGACATGGGTGGTGAGTACTATATGTATTTAATGTATTTATTGTTATTTATGTATTTTACATACACAAGGGGTGTATGTTGTGTATTGCAATGTTTATTGGGGGCAAATGTCCCCAATAAACATGCTATTCTGCCTTAACCCCTTCATTGCCTTAGCGGCTATCCGCTATGGTAATGAATCAGCATTTATGTATTTTTATAATATTGTGCGGAAGCAGGGGGCCCCCTGAGCTGAACCGCATTAATTTGTGTCTCAGAGACCCCCTGCTTCCCGAATTACAGGCCCCGGTTTGGGGCATCGGTTACAGTGTCGCCGCCATATTTATAGCGGGCACGTCGCAAATGGGACGCTATAAATATGGCGGCGACACTGCCACCCGATGACACATTCCGGGGCCTGTAACTCGGGAAGCAGGGGGTCCCTGGTCCACAAAGTGATTCGGTTCAGCTCGGGGGACCCCCTGCTCACTGTACAGTATTATTAAATAAATATTAATGCTGCTTCGCTACCGTAGCAGATACCCTGTAAGGTAAGGAACGAGTCTTTATTGATGTGTGTGTTTTACTCATAGCGTAGATGTGCAGAGGGTCTCCGGAGCTGAAGCGTTTTTGTTTTAAGTCCGGGGACCCCCTGCTTCCCGAGATACAGGCCCCTTTAGGGGGTGCCGGTATCCCTCTGCTTTGTGTACATGCCGCGGTCACGTGATCGGGACCTTTAAATGCAGAGGGATACCGGCACCTCATAGAGGGGCCTGTATCTCGGGGAGCAGGGGGTCCCCCGACCTGAAACCAATGCGGTTCAACTCCGGAGACCCCCTGCACATGTACACTATGAATAAAAGTTGTTTAAAAATACTTTATTTGTTGCCGATGTTTGCGCTGAGAGAGCAGCTTGTCTCTCTCTGCTGCAAACATCTATCGGCAAACAAGGCCTATCGGAAGGCTTATCGGGAGCCAGCCTGTATCGGCACAGGCTCATCGGCAGCTTTGCTTTCGCAGTGCTTCGGCAGGGATCGGAAGGATTCGGCCCTTACTGAATACTGCGAGGGCAAATTGCCAAAAAAAGGCCGATCCCCCACCTATCCGCCACACTTGGTGAAAAGATTTTATCGGGCCTTACTGCATGAGGCCCATTGTTCCAGAAGTGTGCTCTTTGATGAATTTCAAATGGGCAGCAATGTTCTGATTAGAGAGGAATGATTTTCTCCTTGCTATCCTTCCATGAACAAAATTCTTGTTTAGTCCTTTTTCTGATAATTGAGTCATGAACACTCAAATTAGCCAAGGTGAGTGCCCTGCAGATCGTTGGCTGTTACTCTGGGGTTCTTTGTGATTTCCTAGATGATTTGCCGGTTTATTCTTGGAGAAATTTTGGTAGGATGATCGCTCCAGGGTAGAATGTATGTATGTATTGTGATACCATCACTGTCCTCTAGGGGTTGAATAGGGAAGCTATAGGACTTTTTCTGCACATAGAGTTAAACCTTACTTAGAAAAAAGCAGCAGCTGAAGCTAATCAGCCTGCTCTGAATGAACTTAACAAGGAAGTGGTTTAAAAGACAGACTGAAGCTGCTTTGCTGGGAGACTGTTTTCCCCAGAGAAGGGGGGGAGATAGGAGTGGTCCCCAGCTGTGGAAGCTGGTCACAGAAGGACCTACAAGGAGTTTCTCT
Source organism: Ascaphus truei (assembly GCF_040206685.1). Lineage (NCBI taxonomy): Eukaryota > Metazoa > Chordata > Amphibia > Anura > Ascaphidae > Ascaphus > Ascaphus truei. Next base: position 259,042,610 of record NC_134484.1, read on the forward strand.
GGGCTCAGGTGGGGCCTAGTTCCCCTAAGAAGGAAAGGATGCATGGCCTGTTCTGAAGCAAGGACGTCTGCTCCGGAGGACTTACAATCAGATAAGCAAAAACCTTTTGTTATTGCCGTGTGCAAAGACTGCATAGATTGTTGCATTTGCCATGGCATGTTTTAGCTGGGAACCAGTATAGTTGGCCAGCGGCCTTTAGAGAGGGCTGAAGAAAAGTCAGTAAGTTTCTTTAACGGGAATAGGATTTGATTTTATTATTTGGTTTTCTTAAAGAGACGGTTGTATGATTTAATCCCTGTAAATAAATCCCTGCATATAAAATACATTGTTTCCGGCCTTAAATTGGGACAAAAGAGACTGCAACATGATGTGGGCATCACAGTATGTATTTATATCTTTATTCAAACCCAATTCTACTTTTCACCCCTATCATTCGAGAGGTCATTACATTGAAATTTTCAACAGACTAGTGGAAAATAAATGTCAATATCTTGGTCAATCTAAGGCAATTCAAATGAGCCATAACAACAACCTTACTGCTCAGGAGAAACAAACTTTGAAAGTATTATAATTAGATCTAAATACAGTTGTACGTGAAGCAGATAAGGATGGGGGAATCATACTTCAAAACAGAGTAGACTACTGTTTAGAGGCTACCAGATTACTGTCGGACCCCATATCATATTGCAAATTATCAGTTCAATATCAATCAAATCTCAAAAAAAAAAAATGCTTAAATCTGCACATCAATTAAATGTTCTTACCAAACATGAATTTGATTACCTGTGTTGTGCGGCTCCCACCATCCCCATTATGTATCACTTACCTAAAATTCACAAATCACTCACTAATCCCCCGTGGCGTCCTATTATTTAGGGATTAATTCACTTACTGCTAACCTTTCGTCCTATGTTGATTCTTTTTTACAACCACTAGTACCCTCTTTACTATCACATTTACTAGACAAAACTTCTCTCCTCACTATTCTTGCTGAGTTTGTTTGGAAAAACACATATCAATTGGCTACTCTTGATGTTCAAGCACTCTATACGTCTATTCCACATAAGGGGGGTTTGGACGCTATAGATCACTTTTTAGAACTACACGGCACTTTACCACTTTCTAACCGTAGCTTTATTCACGATTCTATTGAATTTATATTGAAACACAATTATTTTCTTTTTGAACACGAGTTTTATTTACAACTGTATTGGGTATTGAACATATAGTGACCAGTATTAGAGCTGGTGACAAAGACCTTCAGATTGCTAAAAGAGAACAGTTCGGGATATTCAACCTTCAAACCAAATACCCTGGGGGGTTAAATGATTATGTAGAACTGACTCAATTTTTGAGATAAATATCCCAGCAAAGTAATTTTATATATTTGAAACCTGTCATTTAATCTATGTGTAGATCCTTATAGTTTTGGATCTTTAGGCGACACTTTTGTAATCTTTTTTGCACTTTATTGTTCCATTTTTCTTGCCCACCTTTTTCCCCCTTTTCTCCCTTTCTCCTTTTTTCTTTCTTCTTTCCCCCCCCCCTCCCTCCTTATGTATATGTGTTATATGTATATTTGTTATGTTTTTCAGATGTTTTTTACTATGTTGTTCTTATCATTATATATGATTATTTTTTATCTTTTTACACTTGACCACTATGGACACCTAAGAGTGCGATATTATATATCTATATCTGATCAATTTGACATTTCATTTTGCCATTAGATTGCAACCTTTGGAAATCAATATCATCAATTACTATCCAAAGGGTTACCATCCAATTACTGCAATCATTAATATTGCAGATTAATTAAAGACAACAAAGTGGAGTGTTTAAAATCTATGTATTCACCCCCTCCAGCCCCATGATTGGTTTGCATCATTACAGGAACAACCAATGATGTAGCTTGAATGGCATATAAAGGACCCCTCATAGTTGCCCAGGTTATTGCCTGATGAAGTTTACTTGCTTAATGAAACGCATCGCGAATTGTGTAACCAGCCTACTTTAATCTTGGTGGCTGGCATACACTAAGTGTATCCATTCCGGTCTGCGATCCCTCAAACTAACTGGCATCGACGGACAGCTATAGGGGCTTTATTTCCACACATGCGCACTTGCGCTACACACCACGCCGACACACGCAGAGGTGCTATTGCAGTGACTGCAACGAAGACAGCCCCAGCGCGCGGAACTGATACCCGATAAGAATTGGACTTTGCCCCCTTGCCTGATCCAAGGTGAAGCCTAAGAGACGAGGATATCGCTCAGACCTGAATATGAATTAAGTTTTACTCATATGTAAGTTTTTTATTATTGTTGTCATATTATACCATCATACTCTTACCTTGGTGCTCACTTGTGCTTTTTTTCCTACACGTGACAATATATAAATAACAAATAATACAAAAAACACATAATGGAAAGAAGTGCTTCAGACATAAAATGGACACTAAGGAAAAGGGGTCCCGACCCCGAAGAGCTCATAATCTTAAAGGTAAGTAGGAAGAACATACAGAGAAAGTAGAAAGGTAATGGGGATAAATCCCCCCGGGGTGCTACCAAAATTCCTCCGTGTGGTGTAATCAGTTTGGGTATAATAGATAATTCAAACAAAATGGAACGGATGAATTATAATCCATATATAGCTGTGTAGTGGCCCCAGAATGATGCTAATCCAGTCAGGTGGCAGTGTCAATAGGGGATGGAGGAGGGGGAAAAACAATAAGGGGAACAGTAACAGTAACAATGCTGGTATAAAGCACTCCCCTAGCACATCACAATCCCTTACCCGCCTCCTATAAATCCTCTTAAACTGCACAATGTCCTGAGAAGCACTAGCCACGTTCCAGCAATCATAAAAAGGAACGTACTCACTGATCTTGATAGAAGGCAAACAGACCTTGATGACATCCGTTCCAGAAGGTGTTCATCGCTCCCACAGTACGCAGAGAAGATAGGAAAAAAGGGGGCAAGCACTGCAAAACAATTTGAACTGGAGGCGGGTTTAAAAAGAAAAAAAATTTATTCAGGCATGATGCCTAAGAAAAAACATTATCATCACAATCCTCTGATGCGTTTCGTGCCGGAGGCACTTTGTCAAAGAGTGTCTGTGTTGTCTCTTGCTAATATAGGGCGAATTACAATTAGTGATTGGAAACCTCGGCGTCCCGCTCTCGCCCCACCCACATCTGACGTCACGAACCACGTCACAGATGTGAGCGTATCACCAGCCGGGAACTCTTCTGTTCTCCGCCCATGTATCTCCAGGAGCTGCTTCTCAGCCATCAGTATGGATCACGGGCATTTCGATCCCTCTCCGCCCACCTCTGACGTCACTGTCTGACATAGGTATATCTGACATAGGTTATTTATGGTTCGGGGCTATAGATCCCCATATGAGATTTATCACTATCTGCATTATTATGGATATTTATTTATCCTTTTTAATATCCTTTGTGGGATAAATGTGGTTTGTCTGTATACCAAAGTTTGAGCACTATGGGCCTCATGCAGTAAGCGACGAATATGTGAAATCGGCAAGCTTACCGATTAGGCATGTTATTGGCGATTTTCCCTCTCCGTATGCAGTAAGTGCCGAATCCCTTCAAAATCAAGACGAAAACAAATCCGCCCACTCTCACGATGATTTGCCGATCACACACAGGTGTATCGGCGTGCGTGGTGGGGTGCTGTTACGTTCGCCAATCAAAAATCTTGCTGAATCAGGTGAAGCCAGCATGTATTGGATAGCGCGCCATATTTAAAGGCAACGTGTACTGTTAATCTTTCTCTGTGTTGTTGGGAGTGAGAGAGAGAGAGACGCACAGAGCTGGGCGATTTAATATTTGCATATTGACTGAGAGACTTGTTGTGTATTGTGAAAGCTTTGTCCTTTGTTGTTTTGTTTACATCTTTGTCTTGTTTTCTATGTGGAAGTGTTTCGTGTGATTGGCTGTACATTTGTTTTCTGTTTTTTGTGAGTGCTGTAAGTATGCCCGCAAAGCGTGGGAAGAGTGATGCTGGTGTGAGTGGTAGTGCTACTCGTGCGAGTACGCGTCAGAGTGAACGTACTGTTCAGGGGAGTGATGTTGCTAGGAGTGTGAGTGCTGTTGCTGGGAGTGGGAGTGATGTTGCTGGGAGTGTGAGTGCTGTTGCTGGGAGTGCGAGTGCTGTTGTTGGGAGTGGGAGTGCTGTTTCTGGGAGTGGGAGTGCTGTTGCTGCGAGTGCTGTTTCTGGGATTGGGAGTGCTGTTGCTGGGAGTGGGAGTGCTGGTGCTAGGAGTGCGAGTGCTGTTGGTGGGAGTGGGAGTGCTGCTGGTGGCTCAGTTGCTGATGGGGTGTCTGGTGGTGGCGTGCTTGCTGGTGGCCAGCTTTTGGAGTCTCTTCCATTGGAACAAGGAGAGTCCAGTCAGCAGCAGCCAAGCTCTGAGCCTAAACCTGCTTGGAAGAAACGTGTGGAGAAGCCACGTAATCCTCGCTTCAATGACCAGGAAAATAGGGCTCTTGTCACTGGGATTCTGGAGCACTATGACAGTCTCTATGGACATTTAGTAGGTAAGTGTACCTTTCCATTTATTCTTCAAATACATGTGATCCTAGGTCATGTGAGTTTTGTTAATATGCAAAGATGGGTACAGAATATCTGTCTATGTTAATTATTGTGGAAACACAGCTTTTTATCATGCGTTACAAGGACAACTAAACACAGGCGTTCAATTTGCGATAACTGCTTACAATATTAATGCAAGCTTGCTTACATGTCTAGGTTTAGTAGTGAATGCTCATGTGCTTCACATATTACACCTAAAACAGCATGTTTGCTATCTCTTGGAACAGCTAGCAGTGTAGGAAACTGGTGCTTCTATTATTATGAATTAACGTCATATATTTTGTTTGTATTTCAAGCGCGGACAAGTTCATCAAGCAAAAATGAAATGTGGGACACAATAAAAATTGGTGTCAATGCGTGTGGGAATCGTGTCAGGGACAAGGGGAATTGTCGCAAAAGATTTGACGATATTCGGTCAAAATTGAAAAAGAAAATACAAGACCAACGCGTGCATGCTTCTGGCACTGGAGGTGGCCCGCCACCACAACGTCTGATATTAACTCCATTGGAGGAGCTGCTTCGGGGAAAATTACTTCCCGTCGTCGTGGAGGGCTTGGCTGGTGACCGGGACATTGGAATTTATCCCTCACAATTTCCACCAGGTGAGAAATATTACTGTACTAGGCGTGTCGTTGATTACAGTTATTTTACATATTTCCGCTGCTTTTTATACTGTCTTCACAATATAAGCATACCTACATCTATATATGTATATGTCTGATTCTGTATATGTATATATCTCAAAATAGACATATATGTTGTAGTCCTACTAAAAGCAGTAACTAATATACCACGTGCTATTGCGTGGTCATTTACATGTGAATTCCCAAAATGCATTGCTGCAGTGGAAGCAATTGATGGTGGGCGAAGATGGGGAACAACAGGGTAGTACACATGTGTAACACATGCTATTGAGAAATTATTACTAGCTACAGGTACAGAACATAAATATGTATAATATTAATGTGTATATTATTTATTTTACTCCTACAAACACGACATTACTGCCTATTCTAATCATGCATCGAATATATTGCATGCAACGGCCTACAAACATCACTTGCACTAACAAATGTATAGTTGTTTATGAAAAGGTCAATTTTTGCTTGATGTCATATACAGACAGCATAATGAGACACACGTAGCATATGTTATGTCATTGTGTTCATAACTTGCACACTGCAGACGACTATTTAGCTCCTCTGCCATTGTGTTAAAGCAGCTGCAATGAATATGTCATCACAGCATACACGTCAACAGAGGGGGTGGGGTTCAGCACACACCCAAATTACAGGGTCATCTTACGGTCAACTTAGTTCACACCATTTTCACCTGTTTGAAGTAATTGAAAGGTCTGCCTGATTAGGGTTTTTGGGGAAGGGAATACCGTTCTTACAACCTGACTAGCAAAACTGAAGGTAATCACATTCATTTGAAAGCTTAACTCTAGGTACTAAATCCCCCAACAAGTCATTAGTTATCAAACCGTACGTCACACATTCGTTCACTCATATCTATAGTTGAACTGATATCAACAACACATTATCACACACTGCATGTGTTGTGTTGTTGAGTGACAGCCACATTCAGGTGTGCCACAGCTTCTATTAATGTACCACACATATCCTCTACCAAAAACGAAGCTTTTTGCAATATGACCACCTTCATGATAACCATTGTGAATGTTCATCTCATGAGAGTTATGTACATTATGATACTGATATGACTACACAACATATGATTTGTATGTACAAATTTAACAAATTTATACTAACGCATTACTGCAGAAACATAGTATGTTGTATGTTGGGGAACTCAAAAGTTCTAAGTACACAGGCATGTACATTGTTCTAACAACTATTTATGTTCACTTTCACACACACATTTTCGGTTAAGGAACTGATGCTGTTAGTTACTCATAAATACAGAACATACAATAACTGTTTGTTCAATATTTACACATGTAAATGTACAACTGATGTTATTGTTATATATAGTTGCCCCTGGAGGACATGTGTCACCTGAGACGGAACAAGTGTCTTCACCTGGGTCATGCAGCTCAACACACCTAGAAGGTGAGTGTATGAGGTGGTGCCCATATAATATGTGCACTTCTATATGTTATGTTGTCATGTTCATTATTTGTTTTGCACATGTTCTTTAAATAGGATTACTTAGTGTCAGTGAAAATGAAGTTTAAGACAACATGTATTGTGTTTGTGATGTTAAGTATCATGTAGGAGTTGTGAGTTTAGGGCAACTTTTCATTCATTCATATTTCATACTGAGTCCAAACATTATTCGTAAGTCAAGGTAGTTTTTAATGTGACGTTATAAAACGTATGGAAACATGTTAGGTGTTACTTATGACACAGTATAATTACATAGTAAAACAGCAGAGATTAACATGCCATTTCATAATGTGTACATTTATTTTTAGAACATGATGATGAAGATGATGATGATGCCGCCATAGACACAGAAATACAATCAAGTGACCATGAAGAGGTTCCCATTGAAACAGTTACACAGCCAAATCGTCCATCAACTAACACATACGATGCAATAGTAGCTTCTGAGGGAAAAATTGTTGAAGCTGAAAATCGTCGCCATTCTGATCTGATGACAGTGTACGAAAGGATGATATCACTGCAGGAAGAAACGATATCACAATTGTCACATCTCCACAGAGTCTTCATTGAAGTGCCTAAACAAATGCAAAAAATAAACACGTCATTAGAAGCATTAGTTGTTCAGCAAACCCAAGCTAATTACTTGAGAATGACTACAGTACCAAATTTCAACTTCAACACATCACAGGAAGGATCTTTACATGGTGCTCATTTTTCACCCCATGCATGTGATGTTCATTCCCCAGGTCGGGATGTTACCGGTCAAGTAGCAGAAAGTTCTGTGCATGTTCCTGACAACATCCTACCGCTGCCATCTGTAGAAAATCTGGAGATGACACCTACAAGGAGGCAGCAAAAACAAAGAAGCACAAGCAGTTACTACTGACCAGTTTTTGGACACAAACAAAAAAAAACAAACATGAAACGGACCAACCATCAGTTGTGCACTGTCTACCAACTTGCTCACATGTGTCAGTGGGCACAAGCCCTTTCCGTGATCAGTCACTGCCCACAAGCCCTGCCCGTGAACAGTCACTGCCCACAAGCCCTGCCCCTGAACAGTCACTGGCCACAAGCCCTGCCCGTGAACAGTCACTGGCCACAAGCCCTGCCCATGAACAGTCACTGCCCACAAGCCCTGCCCGTGAACAGTCACTGCCCACAAGCCCTGCCCATGAACAGTCACTGGCCACAAGCCCTGCCCGTGAAGTGCCACAGGCCACTCAAAGTGGCTCTGTTGTTACTCAAGTCGTAGCCAAATGGAAAAGAAAAATCCAAGAGACAACAAGCAGGCCTGTGACTCGCTCTCAAAAGGAAAAAAAATAATAAATGTTATAATTAAGTAAATATGTCTTTGGCCTTGTTTTGTTGACTTCAGATTATCTAATGAATATTGTATTTATGGTGAAGACCTGTTGTTTCCAAACATTCCAGTATGTCATTGTACACGGGAAGTTTTGGAAATGTTAACAGTCCTAATGAATGGTGTTATGAATATTTATGTATTAATCATCTGCTCAGTAATGGTCCACCAGGACCCAGTTGCTATGTTTAGAGAAGCTGCCATTTACTTACCTGCAAAACATTGTATTTGGGTGTGTTAGTTGATGTAATCATTGCATGTAAATATTATTCACATGCAATTAAAAACACACATCTATTTAACTGCTAACATCTTTCTTGTCAGTGTACAGCATGATTAAGTGTTAAATATTACTTACCTTCACCTTGCTTGAACATTCTAATTTTGTTCTTTAATCATTTATGAGTTCTGTTTTCAATAACATATCTGTGAATGTTTAGTAATATATATGTAGTATGTATGGATATATGTACACACACACAGTGTGTGTGTATATATATATATATATATATATATATATATATATATATATATATATATATATATATATAAATATATATATATATATTATTTGTACTATCTAAACTGGTATACATGTATTTTCAGAAAACATACACTTAATGCTTCCTTCTCAAAACACAGTATTGTAATAATACAGGCCTACTGTTTGTGAAAGATACTTACTGTGAGCCTATAACAGTATGGGCGTTAAACAATTATTAATCACTTCATTCACTCATGTTTACCACCATTTAATTAGGTTTCATACAAGGCATACTTACTGCCATCAATATGATCTGTGTAGAACTGGATTACATAGATATATTATTGGTTGTAACACTACAGGCCTTCTCAATTAAAAAAAGGCGTTGTTTGATGGTAAATCACAATAGCTCACAAGCCAATGTCAAAGGGCATACAAAATTGTAAGCCTCTATTATTTAAACCTTTAAATAAATCACACCAATATTAAAATCCTTCTTTACATATAAGCCATTAAATATTGTAATATACACACACATTAAAAGTTTGTTTTTACACACAGATACATATGTATATTGTAATATATATTTATATATATATATTATATATTTATGAGTCAGATATATATATATACATATACACACTTACTTAAACTCTGATGCAGTCAGGGAGTTAACCAGACTGAAAAATAGACACTGAAATGTATGAGGAAAAAAAAAAAGATTACAACATTTGCAGGTGTCTGTGTATTTCATTATATGGCTGTGTAAGCACTATTTTCATAAAGCGTTCAATGTTTCTTTCCTCAACCCACAGTGATTTTTAATTAAAATGTTACAGTTGTTTTGAGAAAGTAGATAAAAGTAGCTTAATATGGCACTCACACTGAAATGCCTATCAGAAACCACAAATGTGAACCAATTATTTGTCCAACTCCAATTGGTGGTTAGAAAACAGGAGTAAATGAAAAAACATTGTGTGACCTTGAATGCAAAGACACTAAATAGATAACATTCTACTAGTTTGACCATTCTGAGCAGAAAATATTCAACTTCAGTCAGATTTTGTGTTAAGCTGCAATGGCTAACGATATGATTGAAAACAGGCATCCACACAAAGGATATAAAAGGATGATAGCTGAGGCGATCGTATCAACTGCGGAACAGAAAGCCAACGTGGGCCAAATCTATGATTTGATTAGATCAAAGTAACCTTATTACCAAGAACCTGGGCGGGCGCAAAATTTTAAATCCTCTGTAAGATTCACTTTATCAACTAATGAATGTTTTGAACGTGTGCAGGATAACCTACAAGAAAGATATGGTTTTTGGCAGATTGCTAAGGAAAATAAAATCACCGTGGAACACGGCACATATATTCTGCTAAATAGCATATTTATTCCTAATAACAATAGCAATGGATCCGCTACTACTGTTCCGTGTGAATCGATACCTGCTGCAATATCTGCACCCTCCATTCCTGAAACACACATTCTACAAGAACATAACTACTATGATTTTTTACCAAGCCTTTCTGCTGCAAACGCATTCGAATGGGTAACCGAAGAAATGAACCTACCTCCGGACCAATTGTTTGAAGAAGGCAGTGGCGATTCCTATGAGCGCCTCATGGAGGAGATGTGTGTCATACAGGATGCAGCGTTTGGGTCAACCATGGATGCAAATGCATTGGTTTTCTGGAGCGACCAGTTGCAGGCAGACGAAGTGTTACTTCTACAAGAATGGTAAATATAAAAATCGTTATGCCTTGACTCAGCGTTAAAAGTTTTTTTTTTTTTGTAACCACCATTTTTACTTTAAATGCGTGGATACAGCGTAACATCGCAGACTGCATAACATGTAGCGATCACAAACACATTGTTTCCTATTACAATATAGTAGAACCAGAAAGATTAGTACACATTGCTCACGGAATAAATATACGTTATTTCCTATCCCTTTAAACATATTAGCAACATGTTACCATAACTGTAACACACACCTGTTTTTTTTTCATGCAACATCTAAACAAAAACCGGGTCCACCACTTATGACGTGGGACCCTTGTCATGTCCAAAGGCGTCCTTAAAAAGGATTACGGATGTAAGTCCCGCCCCCAAGCGACGTGCGCGCGTCAAAGCCTATTGGCTGTGTTGTTTTGTTATAGTTACGGTAACTGCACTGTGTCATGCGTGCGCGTCTGTGTTTGTGGGCGTGCACTGGGCGTTAGCCGAATGTTAATTGAGTGGGAGGAATGTTTGCGTGCGCTTCACGCTGGCTTAACATGATGTCACACGTATTGCATTTGCGCATTGTGTTATCGGCCGTGCTTTCTGTCCACACACGTCTGTTTAAAAAGAATACAGATGTAGTCGTTTAGAACGAATGTAGTTTCTCCTTCATTGTATTAGAAAGACATATTTTATGCTTAATGGTATTTACAAGATGTCTTGAACGCACAACATACGCATTGTTTTGCGCATGCGCTAACACTTAGTCGACCCAAGCGTGAAGTGCGTGCGCACAGTAAGATGTGCGCGCACATTTTTAAGTATACACCCAACGTTAACTTCATATACATAGTTATGCGTGCTACTAATTTTAAAAACGAATACATAATGATGTATAGTTGTACTTCTAACATATAACTGAGTGACGTGTGTAACGCGTTGTCACGGATACATACACTGGCGACACATTTAATTGCACTGCGGCCAGATCCGCAAGCCGGGAGATTTCCCGGCTTGCTAGTGGCCGCCCCTCGGCGTGCCGCGCGTCATAGACGCGCGGTCACGCGTCTTCGGGAGCGTGCGCCCCCTGCACGCGCGTCCAGGGGCTCCCCGAGGGAGCCCTGGTGTCCCGCGATCGCGGGACAGCGGCAGGGGGTTCCGGGGGACCCGGCGGACCCGGCAGCGGGAGGGAGAGCGCCCCGATCGGAGGGCGCTCTTCCGCTGCTTCGGCGCGCGCCCGTCACACTCGGGCGCGCGCCAGGCTACTGCTGCGGCACAGAACGGGCAAATGCTCGAATAAACTGTGCCGCAGCAGTATATAGTAACGTGCCATCTTTGACCATCATGTGTTTGCTGTATTTCAGAGATGTCGGGCAAGATACAATCGGATCAATGTATGATTTCAGAAGAGTCTAACTTTATATGAGATGATTGTGAGGAGGAGCCACCGACTACTATACTACATATGGAACTAATTTTATATTGCTAGCAGCGCTTATTAACAAACAATTAAAAATGTGATACCCTTATGCCTATATTGCATAAGCACTTAATTAACATAATGATATTGCAAAAGAGTGCAGGTAGAATTTTTCTTGAGTGTTCTTTAATTACTACTAACATTTTATGACATGGTGTGTTTTATATATAACAACCATTCCCACTCTGTTAACACATTTGTGTATTCTATTGTGTCATGGAACGTATGACTGTCGAAACTATGTAATCATAATAATAATAATAATAATAGTATGTTCTTGTATAGCGCTACTAGTTGTACGCAGCGCTTTACAGAGACATTTTGCCGGCTGAGGTCCCTGCCCCGTGGAGCTTACAATCTATTTTTTTGCGCCTGAGGCACAGGGAGATAAAGTGACTTGGCCAAGGTCACAAGGAGCCGACATCGGGAATTGAACCAGTCTCCCCGGCTTCAAACTCTCTGTGCCAGTCTGTGTCTTTACTCACTGAGCCACTCCTTCTCCCAATGTAAAGGAGACTTACAAGCAACTAGCCATTTATAGTAAAAAAATTCTGTGTACATGGGTATGTTGATGAAATGGTTTGGGACTGTAGCAAAGAATGTTATTGGCAAGATGTTGTTGTCCCCTACAATGCATGATGTTATGAATATTACATCAACATCGTGTAATGAAGTATGTTTATGTGTATATTTCATGTAACAAGCTAAGTATAGTTTACTGTGTTCATTAAACTTTCTAAACATAAATAGTACAGTCAATATGATGATATAAGCTACCATAATAAACCTGCTGTTATCATTTGTCGGTGTTATACATGGATCATAAACAAATTGATACAGACACAAACAGTTGTCTTAAAAAGTGTGCCTATGCTAATGTGCATGTGATTGACGTTAATATTTTGAGAATACTTGTTCATTATCATCATGATAATGATGAAGTGACGTCAATGACATTCCAAATATATTAAGAACATTGTGATTGTGGGTAATTATTAATGCAAAATTACAGTTACATTTCTTACACAATTGTGGTTTTGATAACAGTTTGACACTTGTTACATGTAGGTCACATCAACACACATGTGTGACTTATACATACACATGTGACAATGTTTAATGAATGTTGACAAATAATTTATAGCATTAATAATCACCTACATTGCTAAATATAAGATGTACAACGCATTGCTGTGATTACAGGCATTCATGCATGGAGTGTTATGATCAGTCAATTGCATCCGTGATTAATGAGCTCCCGTAAGTAAAAAAAATATCTACAGTTATCCCCTTCTCTCCAAACACCTCTATATTACATGAATGGAAATTATAAGGGAACATACATTAAATGTGATGAAATGGGAGTAATCATTTTATAATACAATGCACATTATACCTCATTAGTAGGTAAATGCATGTACATGATACATAAAGTACATGTATGTAACATTTATCGTTTACCAATATGTTGGATTTGTACTTCAAATAATTATACGAATATTGAGGTAGCCACATCTTATGACAGATGTCAGCAAATATACATACCATGATCAGTCATACTGGAGATATACCTATAATGCAATGGAACAATATATAAATTGCAAACATTGACATGCCATCTTCAGTACCGTAAGCAACACAGCAAAGTGTGTATTTGGTGTTAAATGTGCAACACCATGTATATTTTATGACATTCAAAATGTAAACCAGGCTGGTGTACACATCATATGGATGTACATGTTACACTGCAACAATAACATTGTATGTAACCATACTGCAAGAATTAATGACTATGGCCATACTATGTGTATTGTGTTTGCATAAGGAACAACACAAAGCTAAATTATTACTGCTTTGTTACACCAGTTGTATTCACATACACACAACTAATTTACAATGGAAGAGGGATTATATAACCTGTGCAACAATAACATACCGGTGCCACATCCCTTTGTGCACACAGCAGAGAAAAGAAAGGTGTGCAACCCATATTCATCTGTGTCCTAACAGAAGGTTATATAAAGAAACATTATTGTTAATATAACATAAATAATCTATAAATGTAGTACTAGCAACATATATGTTTTTACTTACAAGAAAAAAAGGAATTTATGAGATTCTGGCGTGTCTGGCCACCACTGGCTGTTTGTTCATTTTCAGCAGCTACATGGGTGGGATGCTCGTCTATCAAAGGCTCAGGTATGTCTGATTGTACATTGTGTCTGAGTGCCACATTGTGCAAAATGCAACAGGCAATAATAATATCAGACACTTTTTGAGGCTTGTATAGAAGAGCCCCACCAGTTCTGTCGAGACACCTAAATCTGGTCTTGAGTAGGCCAAATGTCCTTTCTATAACAGATCTTGTAGAGATATGGGCTGCATTGTACCTCTCCTCTGCTTCAGTTTGAGGGTTTAGCACCGGAGTCAAGAGCCACGGCCTAATTCCGTATCCTGAGTCACCTATAATCAATGGAGCACACATAAGCTTACATTAGTGATAAGATTCTACAATGAAAACATTCCTAAAGAAAAATGTGTTTTGTGTTACAACATCCAAATGTGTACTCACCCAGCAGCCAACCATGTTCAAAATGTCCCTCTTCGAACGCATGGAAGACTGAAGAGTTCCTCAGGATAGAGGAATCGTGACTGGAACCAGGGAATTTGGGTACCACATGCATTATCCTCATCGTGGCATCACATACCACCTGTACTGCACCGACACACTTTATTCGAGCAAATACCCAGTATGTACCTGGCAGATACCTGGAATGCGCCGCTCCTCACCTCTGACAAGCTCCGTTGCGTTTGCCTTCCCAGCCTGGGTTCATGCCTGGCTGACGGGCAGCTGATCTGTTAAATGATAATGATTAGGATTTAATAGGCTGCAATGATTCGCGTGTCTACCAGATGGCATAAATTCATGAATTGTAATGCAGTATATATATATATACTGTGCAGTATTGCAGCCAGCGGGAACAAAATGCTTCAATCCCTGCCTGGAAAATACCTCAATGCACTCGGGCAGAAAACAGTCACAAACCTCAATACACCCGGGTATACCCGAATTCGTGGGACTAGCCGAGCTCGAATAAAGTGTGTCGCCAGTGTACATTCAGTGAATGGTAGTGCTTACGATTACGGTAAACATGCTCACTCTGAGTAGGTGCAATCAAAGCAACATGTGTGCAATCGATTGCACCCAGCACACATGGTATCCCTGCTATATTATAAAAGGCATTCCTGACTTCCAGCCACTCTGTCGCCTCTGTAGGAAAATGAATATAATTCCTAGCGCGTCTATTGAGTGCATAGAGAAACTGGGTAAAGGCCTGCGAGAATGTAGATTGCGAGACCCCGCCCACTATGCCCACAGTTGTCTGGAATGACGCGGAAGCAAGATAATGTAATGAGCACAGCATTTTAACAAGCCCAGGGACTGCACGACCTCTGGCTGTCAAAAAATCTAAATCTCCCCTTATCTCTTCATAAAGAGATAAGATTGCTGCTGAACTCAAACGATAGCGACTGACTATCTCCTCCTCACTCATCCCATCTAACAGGGTTCTCTCCCTGTACACACGCGGACGAGGCACAACTTGTCTCCTCTGTCTTCTCCTCTGATCTCCTGTCCCTCTACCTGTCCCTCGGCCTGTCCCTCTCCCTGTCCCTGTCGTATCCGCGTGCCTGTCCCTGTCCCTGGCTCTGTCCCTCCCTTGCCCTATGTCATTCTCTTCATCAGCAAGCATGTCATGAAAAAGAATGTTCCTCCGTCTCCTAAACAATCGCAACATTTTGAAATGAGTAGCTGTGAATGAGCAGGTAATGGGCGTCCTTTAAATAGGTATGTGATGATGTCAGGTGACATAGTAAAAAGCAAGGTGTTACATTAACATATTAAAGTACATGGTAGACAGACAGAGCCCCTATATATAGCACTCTGATCCAGTGTGAAATGGTGAGATTCTTAAAATAACTTTATTAAATGACAATGTCGTTAAAATATTGGGGTTTAAAACAATGATTAAATAATACCAAGTGATTCTTACTCTATGGATAAGTGTATCCAGTTGAGTGTGCAGTGGTATATATAAATGTCCAGTGTTAGGAAAAATCACTGGCCCTAGCAGTCCTCTATAGAGTGGGTTAGCTAGGGTTCTTGATGGAAGTAACGGCAGTTTGAGCCACAGATGTAGTGCCCCTGTAATTTAATACTAGTAGGTGCACTCGTGAGTGGGACCTGTACTATGCTGTATGTATACTGCAGCTAATAGTATATTATAGATTCGTTATAACAGATCTAGGTCTAAGTGCACCTAATGTGTTGTTACTTGCACTCACTTATGTTATAGAATATGTAATTATTGCTGTGTGGTGCTTAACACATATATATATTTCAGGTATATGATGGTCTAGCTGGAGTAAATGCTAGTATTACTAGATATATTACAGGTGAATATGGTGGCACTGCTGTAACTACTGTATAAGCTTATACTGAGTTATCAGCTGAGTACTGCTCCTGGTAGGGTTTATATTCCGGTCAACTTGAAAAACCTTCCCCTAATAGGGTATGTACTTTACATGTGTGGTGGTGATCTGGCACTTGAGGTGTTAATACCTGTGTTGGGTGCCGTTTTGCTCTATGTATGACCCCCTTGAGCTGATTGCTGTAGTGGGGGGTTAGCATTCAGGCTTCCTATATTGAAATGGTATTGTATTGCCAGTATTACTATATGCCGTTGCTGTGTGGTGACTTATAAGATCATTGGATCTTATTTTGGTCCATTACTGTGCACGGGCTGAGATACACTGACTTTCTAAGTCTGACTGAGTCAGTGTACATGAACTCCGCCTCCGCGCGTGCACGTGGTCACGTGTTCGCCGACGCGCGCGTTTCGCGAGTGCTTTGTCAAGGCTAGGTAATCAGCTTTCATTCTCTTCATCAGCAAGCATGTCATGAAAAAGAATGTTCCTGCGTCTCCTAAACAATCGCAACATTTTGAAATGAGTAGCTGTGAATGAGCAGGTAATGGGCGTCCTTTAAATAGGTATGTGATGATGTCAGGTGACATAGTAAAAAGCAAGGTGTTACATTAACATATTAAAGTACTTTGCTCACAAGCTGTGTCCATTTGAAGAAATAATTATTTGTTCTGTGTATTGAGCAGGCAATCATGATATTTGCCAATGATGTAACGTGAAGCTTTGTACAAACATTGTTTGAAAATTCTTAGTGTAATGTGCAATGCATGTAACACTTCTGAACGCAACAGTCAATCATGAAAATAGGCAAAAAGCCTGAGATTGCCATGTAAAATGTTTGCTGCAACATGTGTAATTAGCCATGTTATTGTCACATGTTCACAACAATGAATTCTCGTGTGCATATGCATACATTTATGTAATGAGGATAGTTGCTATCGAATCAGTTTGAAAGGTGTCACAATGATTAATTACTGTACATGTGTGTATAAGTTAGGTTGAAGTGCTTGTAATGCAACGGTTACAATGTGAACATGCAATGTGATTGAGTGTCCAATAAGTGACGTCATGAAAAAGGGAGGACCCAAAGTACATGTAAACATGAGAAGAAAGATCTACATGAATGTTTAAAGATGCGTTACACATTACAAGCATTATGTAATGTAAAGCAACATGAATATACGGTGTATGTGTTAGATGTGTGACCTGTGTAACATCATATAAATAATTGTCGCTCAGTTCAGTAAAATGTGTGATATGATGTGAGGTTCTCCTTTAAGAGTTGAGTATAGGATTTTCCCTTTACACATCATCACATGATGAGTAATGTGACACACAAATGCTGAAAACATCTAAAAGTACAATGTAAATGAAATAATACACGTCAGGTGTGACACAATGCAGTAAATGCCCCCCACACTGTAATGCTAATCACATTTGTATTGTGAGCAATGGAACGTAAACTGTACTATAATGTTATACTCCATTGACTCCATTGATGTGCAGATGATTTTTTTTTTCTAAGTGCCGTTCCGGCAGCCTTAGCGATCGTTCTCCCCTCCAACTTGCCAACTTTAGTTGGCGGGAGAAATTGGCCATAACATCTCAATTTCTTAATGCCGATCAGCCCCGATAAGCTGATTTTGGTACTTGAATACAGCCGATTAAAAAAAGTGGCGATAAGTGCCGAAAACAGGCTTATCGACAGCAGACTGGCCATAACACAATTATCGGCTACGAAACCTGCCGAAATCAAGCACATATCGGCGCTTACTGAATCTCAAACCCAATTTTGGCTATAAAATGGCGAAAAAACACTTATCAACGCTTACTGCATAGAGCCCTATGTCTGTTGGCCTCCTTTTATAAATTATATATGATATAGAGATATACATAGCTATGACTACATCATCATGGGCGGTTTAATTCCTACTACTTGTCATATATTATGTCATCATTTGAGCTATGTACTATTACTATGTACACCCCCTGTTTCAATTCATCATGTTGCTAGGTGGTGTTATTGTTTACCAACTGTATTTGGTTCTCGTGGGTAGTTGCTGATTGGCCATTGATTTGGATAGACATTGGCTGCAGATCCGTATCTCACCCACACTGACGGTGACGTGACCTCATTATACACGGTAATTGATCACCAATTGGGCATCAAATCTGTGAAAAGAGCTCTGAATAGTGATACTAGTCTGGACAATCTTTTTAAAAAATTTGTTTTGGATGGAATACAATATATTCTTACCCATAAATTCTTCTGCTATGATAGACAGCACTACCTCCAGATATGCGGCACAGCCATGGTTACCAGGTTCACGCCTAGTTATGCCAATTTATTCATGGGTATGTGGGAGGATGAACACATCTGGGCCTACAACCCATATGGCGTGAACCTGGTGCTATGGAAATGTTATATCGATGTTGTGCTGTGTATCTGGGGGGGGTGGAGAGGAGGAATTGTGTAAATTCCAAGACTATTTAAACACCAACGAGTATAATTTGAAATTTACTTTCAATAGACATAAAGGGGCCTATGCAGTAAGCGTTCATAAGCCACTTATCAAGCACTTATCACCCCAAATGCTTACTGCTATTCAGTAAGCGGTGATAAGTGGGTGATAAAAGACTGGATCGCTCAAAAACAATTGCTCATAAAAAAAATTACCTAGGCAGCGGTGATAAGCCACTTATCACCACTTTTCGTCATGTTCATAAACTCATTCAATTCTAGTAGCAGTGATTAGGCTATGAATGCCTATCACTGCTCTAGAATGGTGATTTTATCACAAAATCCTCACGCCAGAAAAAGTTGGCGTAAAGGTGTTGGAAACCTGCAGAGAAGCGGCGAGATGGGACTTAGAAAAAAAATGAATTTTTCCTGCATAGGATTGATGCCAAGAATCTCTGGAGCTGATATCCATTAATATTAGCACCAGAGACCCCTGGCATGAATCCTATGCAATAAAAATGCATTTACAGTAAACTTCATTACCTTAGGGACCCACTACTTCCCGAGATACAGGCCCCGTTATGGGATGCCGGTATCTCATATGCATTTAAATGTCCACCTCATGTGACCATGGGAATAAAATGCACAGGAGAGACCGGCACCCCATAACGGGGCCTGTATCTCGGGAAGTAGGTTCGGCTATGGAGACCCCCTGCTCATCTAAACTATTAACAAAATTAAAATTTATACACATAAATTTTGGGCGATATTTGCACAGGGTGAGATGGCTCTCTCAGAGCAGCTCTCTCTGCAGCAGATACAACTCGCCGGGTAAGGCCTTTTCAGAGGGTCATTCATCAGATCACCGGCTAATCGCCCGTTTTGTGAATTTTGCTATGACAGGTAATGAAGGCTTTCTGAATACCGTGATAGCAACGCTCATAAAAACGGTGATTTAAATGGCCCGGTGATTTTTTTTATGAACCTTTAGTGCATAGGCCCCAAAATATCAATTGACTTCTTGGATCTAACTCTATTTGTAGAAAAAGGCCTAATAGAAAAAAAAACCTTCTATAAAAAGGTGGATACTAATACATATCTCCTGGCTACAAGTCATCACCATCCCAGATGGATCAAGAACATTCCGAAAGGGCAGTTCTTGAGAACTAAGTGGAATTGCTCTCAGGCAACTCTCCAACTCTGACCTCGGCAAGTATCTTCTACTACTCTGACCTCTATAACCCCAACCCGGCTACCCACTACCAATCTACACTCCGGATGTGCTCTCGTGGCTGGAGCTTGGTGTTTTTTCAATCCCCACCTTGGCCCCGCGGTCATGTCCTGTTTGTGAGCACTCCGTTACACGTGGTTAAATACCAGTGCCCAGTTTATTGGGGGTTTAAGGGGTGGGTGAAGGTGGTATTTGTCTCATGGTGGGTGTTTATGCCTAACAGGAGGATTGCAGGAGGAGTTAACCTGTAAGGTAATGAAGGGGTTAACTCCTCCCGTTACCCACCTGGTATGCATTACCACTCCAAGGGCAACTCCGACCTTTACCCATCTAACCTACCCCTAATAAACATAAAAATACAATGCAAGTACCAAAACTAGCCTATACACCCATTGATTGCCAGTGTGGTTATCTATGCCCTCAATAGCAATGAATGGGCATCCTACTACCCACCCCCTCTACTCCCAACCACCCCCCCAACACATACAGATCTGGATAATAGTGCACTCGCCCATTAAAAATAAAACTTTATCCAGCAGCATAAAGTAAATTAAAGTTGTACTTATCCCTGCCAGGATGAAAGCCATCCTCGTCTTCCGTGGGCAGCAACATTAACATAAAAAACATATTTTATAGTAATTAAGGGGTTGATTCCTCCCCCCCCCCCCATAACCCACCCGGGAGGCCAAACAACCCTCCCTGGGGCAACTACCCACCACACACATACAAATGGACAAAGGCATTAGTAGCCAAAAATGGCTAATAGCAGGTTTGCCAATTTGTTTGAAAAAACAAAAGAAATACACAATAAAATAAAATTGTCAGAACAGTTCAATACATTACACTTGCCAATAAACTCATTGATTTTGACTGTGGTAAACTATGCCTACAATATGGGCATGGATTGCCACAATTGTAATGAATTGGCAAACTAAAAAAAACAAGCACCAAATAAAATACATCACAATGAAATAAAAACAAGCATTTGTCAATAAACCCATGGATTAGCCCTGTCGTAAACCATGCCCATAACATGGGCATGGATTGCCACAATGGCAATGAATGAGCAACATAGAAAAAAAACATAACACAAAATACAATATTGTACATTACAATTAAATAAAAACAAGCCTTTCTAAAAAAAAAAAAAAAGCATTGCATGTCACTGTGCTTAACATGTTTAAATGTCCCAGTCACGTGACACGGGAGATTTAAACAATGCAGAGAGAAACCGGCAACCAATACCAGGGCCTTTAACTCTGGAAGCAGGGGTCCCCCATGCTGAAATTAATGCGGTTTAACTCTGGGGACCCCCTGCTTCAATACTGTATTATTAACATCAAATAAAAACAGTGTGATCGTGTGTAAGAGCTGTGCAGAGAAATACAGCTCTCTCTTTGCAGCCCTTACAGTTTGCAGGCAGATCACATGGCCAGAACTTAGAATAAGACAGACATAAAAACACTACTATCCCGAACGCTATGGCATTTTCCTAAGTCATGGTTTCTGACTTGCGATAACTCTTTCTGATTACAGTGACAACACAAATGTCAGACTGTGATTTAAAGTCATACCAAACCATTCGATTTGGCAGTGATAACATTGAAGCTAATAGAATAAGCCCCTAAAGGTCACTACTCGTTAATAATTTGCCTTGATCTCTCTGCTGCTTTCAACATTATTGATAACCCCCTACTCCTGAACACTCTCCACTCCATTGGCCTCTATGATGCAGCTTTCTCCTGGTTTGCGTCCTAGCTATCCAACCACCCCTTCAGTGTTTCCTTTTCGGGTCTCCTTATCTTAACTCACTCTCTCTTTTGGGGTCTCACAAGACTATCCTCGGCCCTCCACTCTTCTCACTCTACACCTCTTCTCTTTGTGTACTAATACAATCGTTTGGCTTTCAACATCATCTTTATATTTACCTCTTCCACTCTCTCCTTTCCCATGACACCAACTGTCTATCGGCAATCTCCTCCTGGATGTCCCACCATTACCTGAAGTTCAACATGTCCAAAACAGAACTAATACTCTTTCCCTTTCCAATGCCACTGTGTAAGAGATGAGTGCAGAGGTAGGCTAATGGAGACCATTTATGGTGAAATTAACATAAGGCTTTATTGCCTGTTCCTTTAAACAACACAGCAAACAAAAATATACATACAGTAAGACAACAAACACCTATCCCTGTGTAAGGGCTAACTCACTCCCCAGGTCCTATCTGTAAGACTGGGGAGGAAAGCCCCTAAACAGCATACCACCCAAAAGTCTCAGAAGTACCTTAAAGCAGGTTGTCCTTCAGGTCAGTGGTGTCCAGGTGACTTGGTGTGTTTGAAGATCCAGCTTCTGGCAGGTTCCTGGGTCCTCTGTTTCCAGGAAAAGAGGTCTGGTCCCCTTGTGTCTTGCTTTCAATATAGAGTTCTCCTGTGCATTCAGGACCTCTCCTTCTGTCAGCCCAGTTGTAACTGTGCTAAGGAAACCCTAACTTTAATAACCTATTCCCTATCCCTGCATGATAACCGATGACCTGTCACTGTGTGATTTTTAGCCAAAACATTCTATACTATTCCTAAACCCTTTGCTATCAATCAAAGGAGAACGCACCTAATCTATCAGAGCCAAATTGTGGCATTGCTCACCCCCTGGATGTCCGTCTGGGTCAACCATGGCAGCCAGACCTTTTGGAAATTTGGTCCAGTGTTGTTAACTAAACTCATCAACTTCTCCATCTGGCAGACAAACCAAATTCTGTTCCGAATCTTATCAATAGATAGAATTGTGATTTGATTCCACAATGCTGCAATCTTGCACCTCGTAGCTTATTGCAAAATGAGCAACTAATTTATTTTCCGCTCTGGCTAGTTCTTGCGCTAGCTTGTTTAGCAAGAAGAGCCAAGGGTCCAACTGAATTTCGAGGTCCCAAATTCTCTGTAGCCAAATCCAATTTTTTTTTCCAATAAAGGGGCTGTTCGAGGGCAGGACCACAGCATGTACAACAAGTCCGCTGGATCTCCACATTGCTTAGGTCATAAGGGGGAGTAACCCGGGACAAATTTAGACAATTTTAATTGAGTGAGGTACCACTCATTAATACCTTATATGCGTTCTCCTTCAATGTCATGCATATGTAACTTTTGGCCAATGCATTGAATATCTCATTCCAATCCTCGTCCTCTAAAGTCGCGTCCAAGTCAGACTCCCATTGGGCCATGAAATATAATTTCTGTGTATAGTCTTTTCCTGAACTGATCACTTCTCTGTACATTCTAGATTTTAGTCCCCGTGTGTCGTTACCAAACACACAAAGCCATGTATTTGGTATAAAAGGCCCGGATTTGGAGGTACCTAAAATATTCTGTGTTAGGGATGTCTTTTTCTGACTTAATTTGTTCGAATGTCTTAATGGTGATTTTACCATCCAAATTCTTCGATCTCCCAAACCCCTATTGTCTCCAAATTTTACAATTCTTACCATCTAGCCCTGGAGCAAAGTCAGGGTTGCCATATAGAGGGGCCATCAGTGAATGCCTAGAAGTCAACGAGTATTTAAATTTGGAGGCCTCCCAGATTGTGAGTGAATTGAGCATTGAGGACAGCGGTTTGTTTAGTGCTTTAAGCCTAAATTTGGGGTACCAGATTAGGTTGCTAAATTCCAATGGAGTCCTTAATTCGTGCTCTAAGGCCACCCACCTTCACATGCCAGGGTCCACGTGCCACTGTATAATTTGACATAATTGATCCGCTTTGTAATATTAGAGCAACCAAGGTACCACTAACCCACCAGCTGCCTTAGGCCTTTGAAGAATTTTTGCTTTAATATGTGGTTTCTTGTTCCTCCAGATAAATTTTGAGATCTGAGATTGTATGGACAAAATGTCTGTGGTAACTACAGGGATTGGAAGAGTCTGAAACATATATAGGATACGAGGTAGAAGGTTCATTTTGTCACTGTAAATTCTTCCAGTCCATGAGAATCCGTATGAGGACCATTCCCTCAGATCTCCACTCAAGGACTGCAAGAGTTTCGAATAATTTGCCTTATTTAGCGATTTTACACTTTTTGTGATATTTACCCCTAAATATTTGATAGCTCTGGGCTGCCAATTGAAATTGAAATTAATCTCTATTAATTTTTCCGTATCATTTGGGATATTTATACTAAGGGCTTTAGATTTGGATTGATTAATTTTAAATTTCCCCAGCAGATTGAAGAGGTTAGGTAGAGAGGTAGGAGGTCACAATAATGTCAGAATAACAATATTCTGCGTACAACGCCACTTTGTGGGATTGCGACTGAATTTGGATTCCCGATATGTCCTGCTAGTGATTCCATGGATAGGGCGTACTAAAGGGGCGAGAGCGGGTAGCCCTGTCTCGTGCCACTTTTGATTCTGAAAAGCTCAGAGGGAAAGCCCTGATGGAGGACCCTCACTGCTGGATTAGTATATAATGCTTTGATTGACTTTAAGATTCTACACCCGAACCCGAATGCCCCAAGCGTGGCATCTAAATATGGCCAATCTATTCTGTCAAAAGCTTTTTCAGCATCTAAGCATAACACTATCCAAGGGATCTTGTTGGCATTAATAATCTCAATGAAATCAATAATTCTCCTAGTATTGTCGGACGCTTGTCTATTTATAATAAATCCAACTTGATACGGGTGAATCAGCCTAGGCAGTATGTGTCAACAGCTCAATCTGTTGGCCAATAATTTTGAATAGATTTTAATGTCCGAATTTATTAATGGCATTTGCCTGTAACTTTGACAATTTGCGGGGTCTTTAGCCTTTATATGGATTAACGAGATGGATGCCTGGAGCATCTGATCCGGGAATGGAGTCCTTGCCAGGACTGCATTGAACATCCTTAACATGTGAGGGGCCAGGATCCCAATACATTTTTTGTAATATAGGTTAGAGAAACGTCCTGGCCTGGAGATTTACAGGGTTTAAGATTCTTCACTACCTCTACTAACTCTTCAACTATAAAATCTTTTTGTAAACACTCTCGCTCCAACCCACTCAATCTCGGCATTGGAATCTGACAGGAACCTCTCTAGTGCTTTGCTCGTATTTGCATTATGTATCACCTTCTCCCCATTGTACAGCTTTTCATAGTATGTTTTAAACTCTTCCACTATGAGTTTGGGGTTAGACGTCATGTCTGCCTTGTGGGTCCTACTGGAGTGAATATTATAATGTGGTTGCCTATTACGGATTTTGTTAGCTAGCAGGGAATCTGGCTTGTTTGCTTTTTCAAAAAATTTCCTCTTTGACCAACTCAACGTTTTCTCAGCCTGGGAGGTGAGGAGCAAGTTAAGTTAAATTCTTACGTCTTTTAACTCCATTAACACAGAGGGGAAATAATCCCCTATAATGAGAGCACTCTGAACTGGCAGATAGGGATAAGAAACTGATATCTCCAATAGCGGAAAACCTAAAACTGAAGGGGTGACAGCTACAGTACAATGATATGATGAATTAATTAAAATAAACTTTATTAGGAGAGTACCTCAAATGATAAAATAAGGGAATAAAGGTCAACAGACCTGTGGCCTAATAAAGGCTTTGTCAAAAAACAAATGAGCTAATTAAAATCGGGGTAAAATATGGCTCAAGACCAGAACCGTCTTGGTCAAAACAGCGTAATAATGATTGTAAACATGGTATATTGTACAAAGTGCACCTTATCCCACTATCACCACGCAGCTAGATTGTAGCTATACATCTGCTTTGGAATTTATTATTACCATGCAGCGCTTAAACAGCTGATACTGTATCCTTTGAAGTGGGTTAAGGTGCACTTTGTACAATATACCAGGTTTACACTCATTATTACGCTGTTTTGACCAAGACTGTTCTGGTTGGGAGCCATATTTGGCTCCATTAAATCCTATCTATACTATAGCTGTATTGCCTATCTAGAAAGATTTATTGCCCCAACTTTACACCCACCCCGATTTTAATTAGCGCATTTGTTTTTAGGCTAAGCCTTTATTAGGCCAAAGGTCCGTTGACCTTTATTCACTTATTTTATCATTTGAGGTACTCTCCTGACAAAGTTTATTTTAATTAATTCATCATATCATTGTACTGTAGCTGTCACCCCTTCAGTTTTAGGTTATCCACTATTGGAGATATCAGTGTTAGGAATGTGAGCGCACAGCGCCTCAGGCGGAGCTCACGCCTCTCTCCTTACACTGCTCAGGCCCTTCCACTACAACCACGCAAGCCCTCTTCAGCTTCATCACTTACCCCTCGGCATGGTGGGACGCTCCACGAGGTTCTTCCTCCATGCTCTGCGCCACAGCCATCAGCGCGGAATCGCCGTCCCGCGCGCACGTGCGCACCCCACGTTGCTTCCTCTCATGCACACGTTGGATTTACAGTGCACACACAAAAGCCCTTGAACTTATCCCCACTCAGGCTCCGCCCCCAAACACCGCATGGTTACAATCTGGCTCTTGCTGAGTGTCACCTGCTCTAAGAACAGCATCCAATGCTCTGAAGCTCCCTGGGCTCGTCCAGGCACGCCCACTCTCCTGGTTGGCTGTTCCAGCTTTATATACCCTCTCTGTTCTGTGCTTCCTCGCTCGTCATAGTTTTTGTATGGGTGTTTCACAGTGCTTGTTCTTTGATTCTCTCGGTTTTGACGCGGCTTGGCAGACTACCCCCTTTGGCTCTCGACTTCGGATTGTTCCTGTTTACGTACCTTCTGGCTCCCTTCGACCACGGCACTCATCTCGATTCCTCCATACGTCTCCTACCCCTGATCTCGGCAACGGCAACGACCATTCTTCTGAGAAAACGGTATTGGCAAGTATTCTCGCAATACACCCCATCTGGCCTGGCACCATCTAATACCACAACCCGGACACGTCCCTCGCTCTGTCGGTGTGTGTATTCATACCTACCACCTCAGTTCTAGGGACAGGTCTGGTCTGCGGGCTACTCCGGCGTAACAATCAGTTTCTTATCCCTATCAGCCAGTTCAGAATGCTCTCATTATAGTGGATTCTTTCCCCTCTGAGTTAATAGAGTTAAACCAAACTCCGGAATTCATTAGCCCTGGTGACTCCCGAATTAATTCTTACGAACTTCTATGAAATTCCTTTATTTGGCAAAGATGTTAGATCGGCAACTTGCGATTTAGCCAAAGGACTTGAAACCAGAGACTGCATTTCTTGCGCTTTCTTGCAAAGGACATTTTATTTTGTTTCCCAATCCCATTAAGTGTTGTTTTAAGTGTATTCTGAAGCTGTCGTGTGTTTCTCTAGCAAGGAAATAAATGACAATGTAGTTTGCCTCCTTCTCGTATTCAATCAAGAATCCCAAAAATATAAAATGTGTTGATAAGTTCTGGTCCACTGTGATAGTGCTTACTAGATATTTAATTTTCAACATTACAGTAATCTCTGGAGCTGAGCCGCATTGATTTAAGGTCTGGGGACCCCCTACTTCCCGAGATACAGGCCCCGTTATGGGGTGCCGGTATCTCCTTTGCATTGAAATGTCTTGCGTCACGTGATCGGGACATTTCAATGCATAGGAGATACTGACACCCCATAACAGGGCCTGTATCTGAGGAAGTAGGTGGTCCTCAAACCTGAAATCAACACGTTTCAGCTCCGGAGACCCCCTGCTACATTACTGTAATGTTCAAAATTAAATAGAACCCCCACGATCGCCTGTGAGAGGCGTGCAGTTAGAGTGACTGATTCAAGGATTTGGAGAAAATGGTGCTCAAATTCTAGTGTATACTTTCAGCATGATGTGTCATACATATATTGTATAAGCATTGATGAAGACACTGGAACTGTCCATAAGAGATTAGGGGGGTCATGAAGTAAGCGGCGGAAAGGCACTTCTCGCCTGTTTCACGCCAAAAATGTCTACCCCTATTCAGTAAGGGGCGAAAACTTAGCAAAAAGCAAAAAAAACGCCAAGGTGTTTGGCGTTTTTTTTTTCTGCCATCGGCGCGGCGAACAGGCACTTTGCGCCGCAACTAGCAATTTTTTCAACCACGCTCAATTCTAGTAGTGGCGAATAGCTTTGCGCCTGTATTCGCCACTCTAGAATGGCGTTTTTCACGGTAATCTGGCACGCCACAAAAAGTAGTCAAGTTGATGGTGAGAGACTGCAGATGAGCGGCGGAACGGCACTTAGAAAAAATTCAGGCCTTTTTCCTGGCTGGGATTGATGCCGGGGGTCTCCGGAGCTGATACCATTAATACCAGCACCGGAGCCCCCCGGCATGCATCTGAGGCAGGAAAAAAGCATTTAAAGGCCACTACATGACCTTAGCGGCTAACCGCTAAGGCAATGAAGGGGTTAACCAGCCGTGCCAGGTTTATTGTGGGTAGCGGGGGTGGGTGAAGGGGGTATTTCGCCCTTGGTGGTTGTTTAGGGCTTGCGGGTGGGTTGCGGGTGCACTTAACCCCTTCATGACCTTAGCGGTTAATACCACTACGGTCATGAAGGGGTAAAGCCCTCCCGCTACCCACCCGCAAGCCCTAAACAACCACCGTAGGGGCTAATACCCCCTTCACCCACCCCCGCTGCCCACAATTAAAAAAAAACACACACAACAGCCCCACACTAAATAAATATATAAATATATATATATATATAGGCTATACGATACCGTTTGAGCGAATATCAGAGGCAGCACTCCAGAAAGTAGTCAAAAAAAATTGTATTTAGTGTGACATATAAACCAACGTTTCGGTCCTCCACATGGGACCTTTCTCAAGGTGATGAACCTTGAGAAATGTCCCGTGTGGAGGACCGAAACGTTGGTTTATATGTCACACTAAATAAAAAAAAATTTGACTACTTTCTGGAGTGCTGCTTCTGATATTCGCTCAAACGGTATCGTATAGCCTATTTGATTTATACAGGATTTGCACCCACCAATATCTACCTGACAGAGTGCCTTGTTCTCATTTATTCACTATATATATATATATATATATATCTATATATATATATAGATATATATATATATATATATTACTGCAACAACCCCCCTAAAATACACATATATGCACATCAATAATACTATAGGCCGGCGTGGGCCCTCGGGTGTTCCCCGCAGGCCTGCAGTATCAATTCAGTGCACCCCAAAAAAACTTACAACACATAAATACACCACCCTTAACACATACAGTATAGTAATGTGCAAAATTACTATTATCCACATATGGATAATAGTGAATTTGCCCATTTAAAATACATAAAGAACAATCAATACAATAAACACATATAGTATTCGCCCATGTCCGGCTGACACGATTAAGGCCATCCTCATCTTCATCACCGTCCATGCCCCCTCCGATGCTGCAAAACATGAACAAGAATGAAAACAGCCAATGTAATGTCCCCTAACCCCTTAATCACCATAGCGGTTATTAACCGCTACAGTCATTAAGGGGATAACCCACCCTCACCCACCACTCGGGAGGCCTACATACCCTCCCCCACTAACCCCCCACCCCATGAGGCCTAACCACCCTCACCCACTACCCAGCCGGGAGGCCTACCCACATACCCTTGGGGCCAATACCCCCTTCTCCCACCCACAGTTCCCACAATAAAAACAATACACAGCCCCAAAATAAACATCATTATATTTATTAAATACATAACCCACGCCCTGTGCCTCCCATAAATACATGATTTATTCTTTGACATACAGGGTTAATCCCTACTCTGATTGGCTGTAGTACCATGTGACAGGCTTTCAATGACGTCACATCCGTTCTCCCCCAAGCCTGTGTCACATGGTCTACTAGAGCCAATCAGAGTAGGGATGTAGTTCCCATGCTTTGATTGGCTAACGTACCATGTGAGGCCGGCCATCTTTCTTTTCATGACTTCATCATAAAGGCAATTAAAGCTCAGCCATTCTGATTGGCTGGCATCTTTGCCTTTAAATGATGTCATCAAAATTAATTTTTTTCCCCCAAATCACATGGTTTTCACGGCCAATCAGGGCCGTGGGAACCATATGACGAAAATGTGACGTCATAGGCCTATAAAAGCCTATGTCGTCTCATTTTGAAGGCAGACGCCGAGGAGGAAGGACCTCCTACAGAAGAAAGAAGACCAGGGTGTGGCCGAAGAAGACAAGAAGACCCCGGAAGAGAGCGGAAGATAAAAGAAAGAAGAATACAGATGAAGATGGATTACAAATAGAAGACCCCTGGATTGTTCTTGTTTATTATTTTATGGTTTATTATTTTATGGGTTCCTCTGCGTGGATTGGTTCGAGAGTAAGCTGTTCAACAGGAGTCGGTGAGTGGGTCAAGTAATGGTAAGTGAACAAAAGAAATGATTTTTTTTAACTTGTAAATGTTTATTTGTTTTTTTACATGTGTTTTTTTTTGTAAGATCATTTCTTGCCACTGTATGTATGTATGTATGTATGTATGTATGTATGTATGTATGTATGTATGTATGTATGTATGTATGTCTAGATCGATATATACATACAGGGTAAGAAATGATGTTGTTGGAAAAGCTTGTTTTGCAGTATTTAAAATTATTTGGGCTATGCTGCTATGCATAAATGTGTGTGTAATGTGTTTTCGAATTAGATAGATGTAATTTTTGGTCTTGTATGGTGTACTTTAGGTCATGGTGAGGCTTGATTTTGTATATTGTATTCTTTTGTGTACTTATATTTTGTCTGATTGTAACTTGTTCTGTTTAACGATTGCAATAGTTAATTGTGTAATTGTTATGGATGGTATTTTAATTGTTTTGGGATGTGATTAATTAATGCTAATTGTTTATAGTGACTTGCTTTGATTTAATAGTATACTTGTTTGGATTTAATGGTATTTTGTTTGTCATATCGTATTGTTAACATTGATTTGCAGAGTGTACATGGTGCATAGATTGTATGCATCATGTATACAATGTAAATGCAATGTTTTGATAGGCATTTGATGATTTAGATTGGAAGATGACATTTGATTTGTTTAGGAAATATGATTTTATTTGACTGTGGATGATATGGAGAAGTGGTATTTTTATTAGAGCATGTTTTTGTTAACCCTTAAACATTTATTTGTATATTGGTTCATCATGTGTGTATATATATATAAACCTGCAATGACAAAAATGTGGTGTTGGTGACACGCAATCCATCCGTGGAGCTCTCCGCCATCTTGATGCGTCATCAATCATATTGCATACATGTAGGCACTGTGTCTCACTCCTCCCTGCAGCCGCGTCAACCTGCGGTGCTGTCGCGTGACGTCACACTATGCGCCGTGTTTGCGCATGCGCATCACGGACCGAGTTTTCACATAGCCTGTAAATGTAAACATATGGCAGCGCATGCACGGCAACGATGCTCATCGGTACCTGAGTGTATTGCACAGCACAAAGTACCACAATGCTGCCAATACACTCAGGTACCGATGAGCACTCCACGGATGGATTGCGTGTCACCAACACCCCATGTCTATCATTGCGGGTTTGTAATTGGTGTCTACACGGGTGAGTTTGATTATGTTGATTGGTTTGGGTACATATGTTTGTTCACTGGCACTCTTTCAATACACATCCCTGAGGAATGTCACATGTAGCTGACCGAAACGTTGGATGTAGTGCCTTGGTTTATGTTACCTCAATATAATTGTCATATCAATCTGGCTGTGTGCTGTCTCTTCTTTCCGGATGAACTTCTGGTAATACCTCCTGTCTAATTATGCATATGGGATAAGCATCAGTATATCGTTGTTTACAGAGTGCCTGCTGCCCTTGTTTTCATATATATATAGTTGCATGATGAAGCCACTGTTTAAATGAATCGGTGAAAGGTGGTTATCGGGACAGGGTGCCTTAACCCCTTAATTACCATTGCGGTTATTATCCGATAAGGTGATTAAGGGGTTAATTGATCGCAGAATGTAATTGCAATGTATTGGCTATGTATTTTGTTGGCAATGGAGGACAAGGATTTTGCTGGCGAGGGAGCTTCTTATTGAAGAGGTCAGTAGAACTTTATTTATGTTATTATGCTAGTTAATGTGTTTAATAATGGCCAGATAATCTATTATCCCTATCTGAATAATAGTTATTTTGCACATTATTGTAATGTATGTGTTGTGTGGGGGGGTGGGGGGTGGGGGGTGGGGGGGATTGATGTATTTAATGTATAGGTCAGGTTTATTTTTTTAACATACAGAGTTAGTTCCTTTTGGCTTGCGAGAGACATCTGGAGACCACCTGAGGTATCCTTGGGCTTCTCACGGGTACCAGGCTGGCGGGTCCACGGGGGACACCTGCGGGGAAGAACCGGTGGCCCCACATCTGTGGGGGCACCGCGGACACGTAGGGACCACCCGTGGGTCCCCAGACCCCCATGGGAACCACCCGAGCCCCCTCAGACACCTGTGGGTCTGACCCGGGGCCCCCCAGACATCTGTGGGCCTACCATGGAGACCCCATTGTGGCCCACGGTGACCCGCGGAGACCAACTGGTGGACAATGGTGCCCGGCGGGACCCACCAACAGCCCTCCAGACCCTGTGTGAAACCTGATGCTGGCCACCTGTATGTCTGTGAGGTGACCCATCAGGCTCACCGGGGACTCACGTGGGCCTGGGTTATTAACCCTGTATGTCAAAGAATAAATCATGTATTTATGGGGGGGCACAGGGGGTGGGTTATGTATTTAATACATATAATGATGTTTATTTTGGGGCTGTGTTTTGTTTTTATTGTGAGGACTGTGGGTGGGGGAAGGGGGTATTGGCCCCAAGGGTATGTGGGTAGGCCTCCCGGCTGGGTAGTGGGTGAGGGTGGTTAGGCCTCACAGGATTGGGGGTTAGTGGGGGAGGGCATGTAGGCCTCCCGAGTGGTGGGTGAGGTGGGTTAACCCTTAATGACTGTAGCGGTTAATAACCGCTATGGTGATTAAGGATTTAGGGGACATTACATTGGCTGTTTTCATTCTTGTTCATGTTTTGCAGCATCGGAGGGGGCATGGACGGTGATGAAGATGAGGATGGCCTTCATCGTGGCAGCCGGACATGGGTGAGTACTATATGTATTTATTGTATTGATTGTTCTTTATGTATTTTAAATACACAGGGGGTGTATGTTGTTTATTGCAATGTTTATTGGGGGCAATTGTCCCCAATAAACATGCTATTATGCCTTAACCCATTCATTGCCTTAGCGGCTATATGCTATGGTAATGAAGCAGCATTAATGTAATTTAATAATATTGTGCGGGAGTAGGGGGTCCCCTGAGCTGAACCGCATTGATTACTGGCTCAGGGACCCCCTGCTTCCCGAGTTACAGGCCCCAGTTTGGGGCATCGGTGACAGTGTTGCTGCCATCTTTATAGCGGAATGAAGGATCCCTATTGATGCACTCAACTCTACTAATATATACAACAATTAAATTTTATTAAAGTACTTGTAAACATAATTAAAACCTAAAGCGTTGCACTGAAAGAAAACCGTGTAGGGTTTCCTATTGTCAGATGGCATATGTATTTATCACTGCCAAATATATAGGCTATGATCACACACTTAGATCATAAGGTGAGTCCCCACAGGGACTATGGGGGTGAGGAGTGAGCCCAAATGATTGAGTGGTCAGAGTTATAATATGCTGGGTGATTACCAATAGTAGAAATTTCTCATATCACTCCAGTAAATGTAGCTCCGGTTAACACTGCCTGTTGAGACAAGTTGGGAGGTAATATGTCTCACAGGTTAATGGAGAGGTCCCCGCAGTGGAGCACAATACTATATACCCCTGACTCTACTCACAGATACATCCGGTATGTTAAGTGATCAAAACGAGTGGTTCGTGATCACTGCTGTTCACTCGCTCCTGCTGTTTTAAGGAGCCAATACTGTGCACACTCACACCCTCCCTTACTAGCTAGTGGGATCCACATGTGAGTGTGCACAGTATTGGCTCCTTAAAACAGCAGGAGCGAGTGAACAGCAGTGATCACGAACCACTCGTTTTGATCACTTCACATACCGGATGTATCTGTGAGTAGAGTCAGGGGTATATAGTATTGTGCTCCACTGCGGGGACCTCTCAATTAAACTGTGAGACATATTACCTCCCAACTTGTCTCAACAGGCAGTGTTAACCGGAGCTACATTTACTGGAGTGATATGAGAAATTTCTACTATTGGTAATCACCCAGCATATTATAACTTTGACTACTCAATCATTTGGGCTCACTCCTCACCCCCATAGTCCCTGTGGGGACTCACCTTATGATCTAAGTGTGTGATCATAGCCTATATATTTGGCAGTGATAAATACATATGCCATCTGACAATAGGAAACCCTACACGGTTTTCTTTCAGTGCAACGCTTTAGGTTTTAATTATGTTTACAAGTACTTTAATAAAATTTAATTGTTGTATATATTAGTAGAGTTGAGTGCATCAATAGGGATCCTTCCTCTCCCACATACCTTCACATACAATTATCCCTGATAGCACCTCTCTAGAAAGTTAATATTCACAGCTGAGCAGGAATCTTCCCTCCCCCATTTCCCTCCCTTATGCATCTTTATAGCGGGCACGTTGAGTATGGTACGTATAAAGATGGCGGCGACACTGCCACCCGATGACACATACCGGGGCCTGTAACTCGGGAAGAAGGGGGTCCCTGGTCCACTAAGCAATGCAGTTCAGCTCAGGGGACCCCCTGCTCACTGTACACTATTATTAAAAATACATTAATGCTGCTTCGTTACCATAGCAAATAACCGCAAAGGTAAGGAATGAGTGTTTATTGATATGTGTGTTTTATTCATACTGTAGATGTGCAGAGGGTATCCGGAGCTGAACCGCTTTGGTTTTAGGTCCGGGAACCCCTTGCTTCCCGAGATA
Source organism: Ascaphus truei (assembly GCF_040206685.1). Taxonomy (NCBI): domain Eukaryota; kingdom Metazoa; phylum Chordata; class Amphibia; order Anura; family Ascaphidae; genus Ascaphus; species Ascaphus truei. The sequence continues at coordinate 259,077,481 of NC_134484.1, forward strand.
CAGGCCCCTTTATGGGGTGCCGGTATCCCTCTGCTTTGTTTACATTCCGCGGTCAAGTGATCGGGACATTTAAATGCAGAGGGATACCGGCACCTCATAAAGTGGCTTGTATCTTGGGAAGCAGGGGGTCCCCGGACCTGAAACCAATGCGATTCAGCTCCGGAGACCCCCTGCACATGTACACTATGAGTAAAATTGTTTTAAAAATAATTTTTAATGTGCCGATGTTTGTGCGGATCTCTCTCTGCTGCAGACACATCTTGGCAGGGGACGGATTCTCGGCAGCTTCTCGCCAGGCAGGCTTTCTCGCCACCGGTTACTCGCCATTTTTTCAAATGGTGGTGGCGCATTCATTAGCCAGGGATTTGGCCCATCATGCATACAGCGAGTGTAACTCGCCAAAAACATGTCGAATTCAAACCCTGCCGAAGGCAATTTTACGCTGCTTAGTGCATTGACCCCTAGAAGTCTATATATATATATATATTTATATATGGGATAAGGGACCAAGGGCCTCATGCAGTAAGCGTCGAAAAGGCTTTTTTCACCATTTTCTCGGCAAAATTGCCTTTCAGATTCAGTAAGCGCCGAAAAGCGCCCTAAATCGGCATTTTTTTTCCCGAAAAAACTTTTCTGCAGCCGGATGCCGATAAGCCACTTTTTGGACATATCGGCACTTTCTGAAACGCGCTCAATTTTAGTAGCCCTGATCAGCTTTTTGCTGCTGATCGGCACTCTAGAATTGAGTTTTTTACGCCAATCCAGCCCGCCAACTAAAGTTGATAAGTTGGTGGTGGAGAAGCATCGGCAAGGTCGACACTTAGAAAAAATCAGGCCTTTTTCCTGGCTGGGATTGATGCCGGGGGTCTCCGGAGCTGATACCCATTAATACCTGCACCGGAGCCCCATGTGACGGTTCAGGGGATTCCTTCCCCTTCTTTCTCTTCCTCTGTCCCCTCTCTGGCCAATCCCTCTGCACCTACCAACTCCTGTCCCGCTCCGTCTCCCTCTCTCACTGCCCCATTGCCTCAACGCATGCCCCGTAGGTCGCATGCACCCGTGTGGTCCCCGAGCCCCTGCGGCAACACTCCCCGCTCCCAGTCACTCCCTGTGCCCGCTGCCTGTACCTCACCTCTGGTGGTGGTCCCGTCCTTTGCTCCCCTCCACTTAGGTGCCCGCGGCGCTGTGCTCCGCACGTCTGGTGGCGCAGCCTGTGCGCGCGCACCCTCGGCTTACAGAGGGCGCGTGCACATGCTCCTCTCCTAAGCCTTGTCACGCTCCTGACTCCTCCCCCCATTCCTTGCAGGTGATCTCACTCTGATCCTTCTGTCTCCTCCTCTTCTCTCCCTGATCTATCCTTGTTGTCTCCCACTTCTCTCTCTGCTCCTCCCCTCTCTTCTATTGGTGTGTCCCCCTTTATAATCCCTGTCTGTCCTCTCTATCGTCGCTCTGCATAGTTCCTGTTTTCCTGTGTGTGCTGACCTATGCTGTGCTCCCTCTGTGTCCCTGCTGTATCCTGCTCCTGTGTTACTTTGGATTTCCCTGGCTTTGACCCCTGCTTGTCCTGGACTACCCTGCTCTCTGTACCCCTTGAACCTTGCTACGAACTCTATCTTGCTGACATCTGGAATCCTTGGACCTGGCCTTGAACTCTGATTACTCTACTCTCTAAACCCCTGGACATTGGCACATGGACATGACCATTCTTACGCTTATCCCTTCAAGACGTTGCAAGTATTTTAAGCACTCTCTCCACCGGCCCAGCAATGCTATACCACACTCCCGGCTTGCTCCCACTGCTATGGGTGTGTGGTGTAATACCGTTCCCACCTCAGTATTGGGGTCTTGCCAGGTCTGCGGGCATACAGGCGTGACATTATGCAGAGCCCGACAAACGCAGACCCCCCTGAGGTGGGTACAGGTATTTCCGTAGAGGCCTTACAATTTGTCAGTAACCAGTTGTCTACTGTCTCCCAGAAATTGGCCAAGTTCTCCCCTCAAGAGAGTCCCATGGCTCCAACGCTACCGGTTGCCAAAAACTACGCCAACCCTGGGCCCCGTATTCCTTCTCCGAATCGCTATGTTGGGGACCCCCTCGCCTGCCGCGGTTTCTTAAACCAATGTGAGGTGCAATTCGAGATGTCCCCCTCCCTGTTTCCCACTGGTCGTGCTAAGGTAGCGAATATCTATGCCTTGCTCACCAGAGATGCTCTCGCCTGGGCCTCCCCCCTATGGGAGCGCAAAAGCGAATTAACGCAAGATTACTCTCTCTTCAGACGCGAGTTTCAACTTGTATTTGATACTCCTGCACAGCACGAGACAGCCGCCTTCTCTCTTTTTCACATTTCACAGGCCCGAAGATCAGCTGCCAAATATGCCATTGAGTTCCGTACGCTAGCCGCTGAAACCCAATGGAATGATGAGGCACTCGCCGCCACATACTGGCACGGACTATCAGATACATTGAAAGACGATCTAGCTACTCATGCCCGGCCTTCTTCCCTGGAGGAGTTGATTACCCTGAGCGTACGCATGGATCAGTGTACTCAGGAGTGACGTCACGAGAGGCACTGTTCTCGCTCTCCTTCTTCTGTTGTTTATCACAGGTCGCCTTCAACACCCCTCCTGGCACTGGAGTCTCCGGAGCCGATGCAAGTCGGCAGTCAGCAAATTCGGACCATGGAGAGAGCGCAGCGTCGCCTGATTAGACTTTGCTTCTACTGTGCTTCTCTGGAACATCGTCTCCAGAATTGTTCCCTGAAGCCGGGAAACGGGCACACCCAGTAAAGGTAGAGGGGCTTCTACTGGGTACTGTCTCTCCTTGCCCCTCTCTCCCCGAAGCTTTCCCAAAGAAGTTTCTGCTTCCAGCTACTTTGGAGGGTCCGAACCTTTTCCTGCAGGTTGAAGCTTTCATCGATTCGGGATCTGGTGGTAACTTCCTGGACCAGAAGTTCGCTTCGGAGAATCAAATCCCCATGGTCAGAAGGAAAACCCCCATTGGCATCGAGGCCATCGACGGCCGACCACTCCAGCTGGCGTTTATCATTTGGGAGTCTATTCCTATCACACTGACCTTGGCTGACGGTCATAAGGAGGTAATAATCTTCGATATTTTTCAATCTCCAACAGTGCAAATTATTTTAGGATTGCCTTGGCTTCAACTCCACAATCCGCGCATTGACTGGACCGGTACTCTGCCTCTCCAGTGGCCTTCGTCCGCAGATGCCGTTCCTGCGGAGTCTCCTGTTGCAGTGCTTGTCGGCCTGGATTCCGTTCCTTCTAATCTATTGACCCTGCCTACCATGTATCATGAGTACCTGGATGTGTTCAACAAGGTACAAGCGGAGGTTCTACCTCCCCATCGTCCGTATAATTGTCCTATCGATCTGATTCCTGGGACCATCCTGCCTAAGTCTAAGTCATATCCACTCTCCGTCCCTGAGACCGAGGCCATGACGTCCTACATTCAGGAAAATTTAGAGAAGGGATTCATCCGCAACTCTACCTCCCCTGCCGGGGATGGCTTCTTCTTTGTGAAGAAAAAGGATGGATCACTTTGGCTGTGCATTGACTTCCGCGGACTCAATAAAATCAAGGTGAAGAACCGGTATCCTCTTCCGCTTATCTCAGAACTGTTCGATCGTCTCCAGGGGGCCTCTATCTTCTCAAAGCTCGACTTAAGAGGTGCCTATAATTTCATTCGCATAAGGGAGGGGGACGAGTGGAAAACAGCATTTAACACACGATCAGGACATTATGAATATCTTTTTATGCCCTTTGGTTTATGTAACGCTCCGGCCGTTTTTCAAGAGTTTATGAACAACATCTTCCGCGATGTATTGGGAACATTTGTCATAGTCTATCTAGATGACATTCTGATTTTCTCTAAAAGTTTGGAGGAACACATTCAACATACCAAACTAGTGCTTTCTAGACTCCGTTCTAATCGCCTATATGCCAAGATGGAGAAGTGTTTGTTCCACCAGACCTCTACTGCCTTCTTAGGCTATATCATCTCCAGCCAAGGCATCTCCATGGATCCAGAAAAACTGAAAGCTGTTCTTGATTGGCCGCTGCCTAATTCACTCAAGGCTGTGCAGCGTTTTCTCGGCTTTGCCAACTATTACAGGAAATTCATCAAAATCATTTCTTCTATTGCTCTTCCCATCACCGCATTGACCAAGAAGGGCGCCGATATCACTTCCTGGTCTCCGGAGGCTATTCTTGCTTTTGAGGTTCTCAAGAAGGCTTTTGTTTCTGCACCCATTCTTCGTCATCCAGATACCTCCATCCCCTTCACTTTGGAGGTCGACGCCTCAGACGTAGGAGCCGGCGCAGTCCTTTCCCAGAGGACTTCTCCCCAAGAGAAACTTCACCCCTGTGGTTTTTTTTCACGGAGATTTTCATTTGCCGAAAGAATTAGGATGTTGGTAATCATGAACTTTTGGCCATAAAACTGGCTCTTCAAGAATGGAGGCACCTTTTGGAGGGTTCCAAAGAACTAGTTGCTATTCTCACTTACCACAAAAATTTGGTATATATCGAGGGGGCTCGTCTTCTGGGATCCCGCCAAGCTCGGTGGTCACTCTTCTTTTCCCGCTTTAACTACACTATCTCATATATTCCTGGTACCAAAAATGTCAAAGCGGACGCTCTTTCTCGTCAGTTCACCACTGAAATCGAAGCTAATGAAACCACGGAGCCGATTCTTCCTGCCAAATGTATAATTTCCGCTAACAACTTCGATGTGTTGTACGAAATCAGCAAAGCTCAAGCTCACATTCCCAGCAGATTCAGGGTACCAGAAGGACGCCTACTGTATATGCAGCCCCACGCTTTCATCATAAAATTTTACTTTGGGGTCATTCTTCTAGAGCAGTCGGTCATCCAGGTTTCAAAAGGACAGCAGATCTCATTAAACGGACATTTTGGTGGCCAAAGATGAACAAATATAGTCTGGACTTTACCACTGCCTGCCCTGTATGTGCCCAGAGTAAAACACTCAATCACAAACCTTCAGGACTTCTCTTACCTCTTCCCATTACGGAACAACCCTGGAAACATATATCAATGGATTTCATTGTTGAACTGCCCAATTCCAAAGGAATGAACACCATTCTCGTCGTAGTGGACAGGTTCTCTAAACAAGCACACTTTATTCCCCTCAAGGGTCTTCCTAACTCTGCCACTTTGGCTGATGTCTTTTCCAAAGAAATTTTCAGGTTACATGGCTTTCCCATTTCTATTGTCTCTGACCGTGGATCGCAGTTCATCTCTAAATTCTGGCAGGCATTTTCCCAATGACTCGGAATCTCTCTCTTGTTTTCCTCAGGATACCATCCTCAAACCAATGGTCAAACCGAAAGGATGAATCAAACTCTAGAACAATATCTAAGATGCTTCATATCTGTCTCACAGGACAACTGGGTGGACCTTTTGCCATGGGCCGAATTTGCTATAAATTCTCTCAAAAACGAGTCTACTCAAGAGTTTCCCTTTTTTATTAACTTCGGTTTCCACCCCAGTAGCCTTCCTCTCTCACCTTCTCCATCGGGTGTTCCTGCGGCCGACTCTCATGTTGCTAATCTACAAGAATCTTGGAAAAAGATCCTCAAAACTCTAAAATCTGCGCTTGCCAAACAGAAGACCAAGGCGGATCACCATCGTCAACCTGGTCCTTCTTTCAAACCCGGTGACAGGGTGTGGTTATCATCAAAGAATATCAGGCTTAAAACGCCATCTCCTAAATTATCTCAGAGATTTCTGGGCCCATTTAAAATATTAGAAAAGTTTAACCCAGTAGCTTACTGTCTTGACCTGCCTCCCACCATTAGGATTCTTTCCGTGTTTCACGCTTCCCTTCTTAAATCTTTTGTGCAGAGTTCTCATTTTCCTGTTCCCTCCTAGAAACCCAATCCAGTCTCCACCCTGGGACAACAGGAGTACGAGGTCCAATCCCTCATTGATTCCCGCTGGTCTAAAAACAAACTCCAGTTCCTGGTGCACTGGAAGGGCTATGTTCCGGAAGCACGTTTGTGGGTACCAGCACGTCATATTCATGCCCCAAGATTACTCCAACAAGTCCATCAAAAATTTCCGTTTAAACCTTGGTTTGATCGCTCAGAGATCGATCCTTAAGGGGGGGATACTGTGACGGTTCAGGGGATTCCTTCCCCTTCTTTCTCTTCCTCTGTCCCCTCTCTGGCCAATCCCTCTGCACCTACCCACTCCTGTCCCGCTCCGTCTCCCTCTCTCACTGCCCCATTGCCTCAACGCATGCCCCGCAGGTTGCGCGCACCCGCGCGGTCCTCGAGCCCCTGCGGCAACACTCCCCGCTCCCAGTCACTCCCTGTGCCTTCTGCCTGTACCTGTACCTCACCTCCGGTGGCGGTCCCGTCCGGTCCTCTGCTCCCCTCCCCTGGGGTGCCCGCGGCGCAGCGCTCCACGCGTCTGGTGGCGCAGCCTGTGCGCGCGCACCCTCGGCTTACAGAGGGTGTGCGCACATGCTCCTCTTCTAAACACTGTCACGCTCCTGACTCTTCCCCCATTCCTGCAGGCGATCTCACTCTGATCCTTCTGTCTCCTCCTCTTCTCTCCCTGACCTATCCTTGTTGTCTACCACTTCTCTCTCTGCTCCTCCTCTCTCTCCTATTGGTGTATCTCCCTTTATAATTCCTGTCTGTCCTCTCTATCGTCGCTCTGCATAGTTCCTGTTTCCCTGTGTGTGCTGACCTATGCTGTGCTCCCTCTGTGTCCCTGCTGTATCCTGCTCCTGTGTTACTTTGGATTTCCCTGGCTTTGATCCCTGCTTGTCCTGGACTACCCTGCTCTCTGTACCCCTTGAACCTTGCTACGAACTCTACCTTGCTGACCTCTGGAATTCTTGGACCTGGCTTTGAACTGTGACTACTCTACTCTCTGGACCCCTGGACATTGGCACACGGACACGACCATTCTTACGCTTAACCCTTCAAGACGTTGCAAGTATCTTAACCACTCTCTCAACAGGCCCAGCAACGCTATACCACACTCCGGGCTTGCTCCCACTGCTGTGGTTGTGTGGTGTAATACTGTTCCCACCTCACTATTGGGGTCTTGCAAAGTCTGCGGGCATACAAGTGTGACACCCCCCGGCATGCATCCGAGGCAGGAAAAATGCATTTAAAGCCCACTTCATTACCTTAGTGGCTAACTGCTAAGTCAATGAAGGGGTTAACCAGCCGTGTCAGGTTTATTGTGGGTAGCGGGGTTGGGCGAATGGGGTATTTGGCCCTTGGTGGGTGTTTAGGGCTTGCGGGAGGGTTGCGGGTGGACTTAACCCCTTCATGACCTTAGCGGTTAATACCGCTACGGTCATGAAGGGGTTAAGCCCCCCCGCTAACCACCCGCAAGGCCTAAACAACCACATTGGGGCTAATACCCACTTCGGCCACCCCCGCTACCCACAATAAAAAAAATACACACACAACAGCCCCACACTAAATAAATATATAAATAAATACATAAATAAATATATAAATATATATATATATATATATATATATATATATATATATATATATATTATATATATATATATAAATATATATATATATTACACCAACAACCCCTATACCCCCCTAACATACAGTACATATATGCACAGCAATGATACTATAGGCCGGCGGGGGCCCTCAGGTGTTACCCTCGGGCCTGCACTACCAATTCTGTGCCCCCCTAAATTAATTTTAAAACACATACATACTTATAAATAAATAACCCTTCCCCACCCCTAACACATACAGTATAGTCATGGGCACAATTACTATTATCCACAAATGGATAATAGTGCATTTTTCCATTTAAAATACATAAAGAACAATACAAACATTAAATACATATTGCACTCACTCTTGTCCGGCTGCCACGATGAAGGCCATCCTCATCTTCATCACCGTCCATGCCCCCTTCGATGCTGCAAAACATAAACAAGAATAAAAACAGCCAATGTAATGTCCCCTAACCCCTTAATCACCATAGCCGTTATTAACCGCTACAGTCATTAAGGGGTTAACCCACCCTCACCCACCACTCGGGAGGCCTACATACCCTCCCCCACTACCCCCCTACCCTGTGAGACCTAACCACCCTAACTCACCCAATACCCAGCCGGGAGGCCTACCCACATACCCATGGGACCAATACTCCGTTCCCCCACCCCCAGTACCCACAATAAAAACAATACACAGCCCCACAATAAACATAATTATATTTATTAAATACATAACCCACCCCCTGTGCCCCCCATAAATACATGATTTATTATTTTACATACAGGGATAATACCCCAGGCCCACGGGAGTCCCCGGTGGGCCTGACGGGTCACCTCACAGACCTACGGTAGCCCAGCACCTGGTTTCAAACAGGGTCTGGAGGGCTGTGGGTGGTCCCCGCCAGGCGCCATGGTCCACCAGGTGGTCTCCGCGGGTCACCCGTGAGAAGTCCGAGGAGACCTCAGGTGGTCTCCATAGGTCTCCCGCAGACCTGAGGAAACAACCCTGTATGTAAAAATAAATAAACATGTCCTATACATTAAAAAGACTAATCCCCCCCCCCCAACACATACAGTACAATAATGTGCAAAATAACAATTACCTAGATAGGGATAATAGATTATTTGCCCATTATTAAACACATTAGGTAGCATAATAAAAGAAATAAAGTTCTACTGACCTGATCAATATGCAGCCCCCTCGACAGCAAAATCCATGTCCTCCGTTGCCAACAAAATACATAGCCAATAGATAGCAATTACATTCTGATATCAATTAACCCCTTAATCACCATATCGGATAATAACCACAAAGGTAATTAAGGGGTTAACCCACCCTTCACCCATTCATTTGTACAGTGGCTTCATCATGCAACTATGTATATATATATATATATATATATATATATATATATAACATAGAAAAAGAACAAAAAGCACTCCGTAATAATAGTCACTGGTGTGGGTGCAGATCCTATAATGAAGAATAAGCAATACGATAACGTTTGGAAACGAAATCAGCAGGCAGCACTCCAGAATTGAACAAACAAGTGTATTGAAAAAATAAACACTTTCAATACACTTGTTTGTTCAATTCTGGAGTGCTGCCTGCTGATTTCATTTCCAAACGGTATCGTATTGCTTATATTTATATGTATATACATATATATATATATATATATATATATATATATATATAAATATATATATATATATATATATATATATATATATATATATGAACAACAAGAAAAGAAAGCGCCCGATCCTAGTGCAGCATGAAAAAATACAATTTAATAAAAATGAATATGAATAAAACCAACAAATGCGAACTCACAAACACAGGATAAATAAATGCATATAATGAGTATACTCATTCGCCAACCGCCCACGTTGTGCCTTGGATGGCGCGCCCTCTCTCTGTCTGGGTTTTCTCAGCTCTGCTGAACCGACATCCAGCAGGGGATACAGGAAAAAGCTCACCACAATGTGACCCGGAAGTCCTCCACAATGTTAGTGTATCCGGATATGAGGTCTGTAGTCCGTGACCCCGCGATGCAGGGGCTGATCAGAGAAGTCTCTCTGCACTCCCAAAGGCAGTCCGTAATGAGGTGGGCAGTGAGGATAGAGTCAAAATATATATCACAGTGTGACAGCAGCTAAAAAACGCTCTTCTCTACGCGTTTCTTCACATAAAGTGATTTCATCAGGAGTTCTTTTCTTGTTGTTCACAGATTTCTGGGAGTTCGTTGGTCCTTGATGAGAGCAGCCAGATCCTAGCATGGACCCTTGGTTTGGTTGATATATTTTTACATTTTTCACATTTTTTATTTTTATTTTTATCTTTGACACACTTAGTGTCATTTTTTCTGTATTTTTCCATTCATCATTCATTTAGTATCATTCAGGAGGGATTCATTAGTGCAGTAGTCATAACTACCAACACATGCCATTTTATTTTATTATATTTGTATTGTTCACTGGCATATATTTGTGTTTACAGCAGCTTTTTAAACATTGGCACTCAGCATTTTATTATAACATATTGCATGTATTTTTATTAGTGTGAGTCAATCATCCATAATACTGTTGCATTCACTTTTGCCATTCACCTTTGCTATATCCATTTAATACAATCATTTGGTAATTAGTCTGATTTTACACCTGAGGAGCGCAGTCTATTCTTTGTTTGTTATATATATATATATGTATATATATAATATTTATATATATATATATATATATATATATATATATATATATATATATATATATATATATATATACACACACTATATATATATATAAATATTATATATACACATACATATATATTAATATACATATATATATTTCCAAACGGTATCGTATTGCTTATATATATATACATATGTATGTATATATATAATATATATATTTATGTATATATATAAATATATATGTATATTTATGTATATATATATATATATATATATATATATATATATATATATATATATATATGTATATTGAGAAAAGCGTAAATAAAAAACACAATCTGAGGTTATTTTGAAACAGAATAACACGTGAATTTATTCAAGTCAAGTGCACAACGGAGACAGCTTCAAAACAAAAGCTCTCTAAAAAATAAACATGGTATGCCATATATTTATACCCTAAATCCTAAAGCTCCACCCCTTTATGGGGGGCTTGCACGTCACTAAACATTACCTCATTTTGTAATAGATAACAATACTAAAGCTGATGTCATTTTGTAATACATAATAATATTGTATAACTGCCTGTCAGCTAGAAACCATTCTGGGGTTAAATGGGATGTGCCTATCCTACCACCTGGCATTTGTGTGAGAACTAGTTTCACTGCAAGAATCTAAGTTTTTCTCATGGGTTCTCATAACCTTTAGCCTGTTTACACTTTCAATTTGAAGCTGATTGGATGAGGAAGGGTCAATAAATTCAGCTAAGAGCGATAACATTCCATTTTCTGCTTCACACATTTGTTTATACAGAAATGTAACACAGAAATTAAGAGACAAGACAAGATGGCGGATTGAAATATTCACACAAAATGGCTTCATCCTAAATGCGGTTATGTTGATATGCCAGACCCCCTAATATCTCATCTTTGTCAGTCCCTCCTCTGATTCTTTAAAACATTGTTTTTTTTAGAATTATTGGTATGATGTTAGTCCAGAAACACGTTGGGAGGCACAAGGGTGCTCCACCATCTCATAATGCTGCTTGAGGGTGTAGGACAGTGCACGAGGGTGCCTGCTAAATGTAGTCATAGTCTCGTATGGCGTTATAGCCAACTTCTTTTCCAGAGTTAGAACATTGTACTTGGCATCTTCTTTCTTCAATGGACTGCTGTAGATTGGTTCTGCAAACAATGGCATTATGTCTGCAGAGGGGGTGGCACATTTGTGGATCATGCCTTTGACAAATGTAACACAAACATAGATGACAACGAGTATCACAATCACACACATTACCGCATTCAAAAATATCGCTCCTAGTGATCCTACCAATCCAGTCAGCCCCAAAGGGTCCCAGTCTGTGTCACCTTCTTTCCTAAGTCTTTCTTGAATTTCTTCTATCTTATCTAACTCATGTTGTACCTTGCCACTCTGATCTTGGATGAAAACACAACATTGTTCTTTAATTAGGGCACATACACCTCCTTTTGATGCTAAAATGTAATCTAAAGCCATTCTGTTTTGTAAGGCCATAAGCCTGATCTGAACCTGTTCTTGGTTTAATGATGAAATTAGAAACTGCAAAATTAAGGCCACATCCTTCCTGTAAATTGTTATCTGACTGAACATACATTTTTACACAGGTTTCATTGGTTGGTGGAGACACTTGACCCATAAATTGATTCTTGTTCCTAGTGTGTGATACACCCTTTAAAGAGGTTCCCTTAAAAAATGGGAAAATACAGAAATTTTACACATAATACTTAAAACCTTATTTTATGCAAGCAACCTTTCTTTGGATATGCAGTTGCTAGATAAAGGAAATTGCATCTATCTCTATCATCGTATACTTTTAGAATCATCACAACATTCTATTACTGAGAATTGAGGGGGTTTGGTATCTGTGGAAGCGAAATGCATGATCCTCACCCCTGCACACATTATATACATCATTCGCTCAGAATATCAGAACAGACAATGTCTGCGATGGTCAACATGGCTGACTTATTATCCTTTCCTTGTGGCTGACACACCCCCTGGGTGACCCCCTCCTCTCGGTGGAGGTGCAACACACTTCTGGATCAAAGTTTTGCTGCATATGACACATACATAGAGAGCGATAAGTACTGCCAAAACACATACAAGAGCTTTCACAAGCCACGCTTCCAGGAAACCAATCCTCCCATCAAGGCTCAATTGTACATACACCTTAAATTTCTAACTTAAACACACTCTAAAGAATAAAAAACATTGAGTCTCTGAAAAATAAAATGTTCTGATAGAAATCAGGAATATTGAGTCTCTGAAAAAATAGAATGTTTTGAGTCTTTGAAAAAAGGAAATGTTCCTGATAAGATCAGGCCTCAGCCTGGTATCTTATTTTCCTCGTTGGTTAACGGTCAAAGTTTGTCTCGTCAAAACATTAACTTGATGCGGCTGTGCTTTAGGTGACTTTGGTCTTTGGTGGAAATGGGATGAGCTTTACTGTACTTTGGGTCCAGGGAAAGAACTCTGCCACGTTAATTGCTGTATTGGTGGTTAGTATGGTCCTTTTCATCAGGGATGAAGAGCATGCTTGTTTAGGAACTACTTGACCTTTAACTCCGTCTCGTGTAGGTGCACTTTTATCATACCTTATGCCTAGAGAGACTCAAAAAATGTATTAGTGGCATACAATACTTATTAATTGTTTTATTACCAATAGATGGTCCTTAATTTGTTCCTTTGAACTACTGATAGTCATAAGTCATCCCATAAGTGTCTCATAGGGAGATAATTTATACCTAGGAACAAATTCTTGTATCAATGTGTTTACTACTGTCTTAACATCCGCATATAGACAGAGGTATCTCCTATTAATGCTCCCCATATTTAAAACTAAGCAGCTAATGTGGACTTGACTGTACTACAATCTAAGTTCCTAAGACTTTGGGCCTCAGCCATTGTCAAATCAATTGCTTCCATAATCAACTCTATCCTGTCTACAGGCCATATCCCTAAGACCTGGAAAACTACTAGAGCTGTCCCAATCTTCAAAAGTGGGGACACAAACACTGTCTCAAACTACAGACCAATATCTTTTCTCCCAATACACACTTGCTCTCATTCATGCCTCACTATCATCTCCTCCGATGCAAATGGTATCAACCTTTTCATAAAATACTAACTAACCTTAAAACTTGCCCCACAAATTAAACATCCCAATTGGCCAAGCACTGCCATCTACAGCACTTATTCCCTCACCTGCTATCTCTGTAAATTCCCCTCAAACCTTAGATTGTAAGCTCTTAAGAACAGGGATTTCCTTTCCTATTGTCTGATTTTGCTGCACTTATTATTCTATTATAATTCCCTCTACTGTATTCTTTGTGAAGTGCTGAGTACATTTTTGACGCTGTACATAAATTCATGCACTACAATACACTATTATCCAATGTCATGGACAAAAATGTGTTCACTCCCAATTAAACAATTACTATACTAAGCCAATTACAGTCAGGCCTCCACCCCAAACACTCCATTGTAACTATTCTGCTAAAAATATGAAATGCCTTGCATATAATATATACCCTGCTCACTTATGTAATAATATTTGCAACTATATATCACCTGTCCTTTAACTCTATACCTAGAACATATCCAAAAACGAGAGGTGACTCCCAATGCACCACTTTGGCAAAACATTCTACAAATATTTTAACAATAACTACTGCTTATAATAAAATAGAACACCTATGGAAAAAATAAATGGTTAGAAGTTATAAAATACATCACATATTCATATAATAGTCAAGTGCTTTTGTATAGGACTTCACACTAAATTTCTTGTAATATAATCTCTTTGCACAGTGCCGAACACACTGACAGCGTTATTTTATTTTTTTTAAAGACACTCAGAAAAAAAAATTCAGAGCTTGTTTATCTTGGGCAATTTGCCAGCCCGGGCGTTTCGCCAAAAAAGACCTTGAAAGTGCAAAGCAGATAACAAAACAGTTTCTCCGTCTTCTAAATATTAATTACTGGATTGAAACTTCAGCTCAAAGTTAAAAATAGAGCTCTCTACACAGCAATAAACCGAAAAAATGTATGGCCTCTCAAAAATAAAAATATGACCTTTCAAAAATAAAAAAATGGCCTCTCAAAAAATAAAAAATGGGACAATTAACTAAACTGAGGTTAGATCAACTTATGAACACACCATATATAATTTAAACAATACGTGCGAGCTTAAAAATCTTTCCAACATATCCTAATCCTATAGAAATGCAATTGACATGTTTTTACTGGTTTACACACAATACAGATACACAAAGAACATAGACACAAACTTCTCTCCTACACAGCGAATCAGCTTCTCATATAAATAACCTGCTTTTAAAACTATTTTTTTTTTGTTTCAATTTATTTTTATTGTTTTAGAGAGACATAACAAATATATTGTCCATACAACAAAGAGCATTAACAGTTCGTCATCTGAAATAAAATAATTGATATAACACGCGTCTCTCATGAGCTTAACAAAGGAAAGAGAAGAACGTAGAAAAGAAGAAAAAGAAGGGTGGGAGGGGTGGAAGGGGGGGGGGGGTAGGACGAGCCCATTTGTCTGGTATTTCTGTATTTATTTATATAAATAATATATATTTATATATATTTCCCTAGTTTCCTGGCCATATTTCCCAAATTTTGTGAAATTTGTCAGTTTTCTGGTTCAACTGTGCTGTGAGGAGCTCCATCATCTTTATTTCCCTTAGTCTCCGTAAGACAGTCTGCCTAGAAGGCGCATTCACCTTTTTCCAGGCAGCCGCAATAACACAGCGGGCAGCTGTCAGTACATGAGTGATCATCTTACTTTCTGCCGTTCCTAATTCATCTATTGGTTTGGCCAGCACCATGGTCAGCGGTTCCACCTCAACCTCCACCCCCAAGTACTCTCTGATCAATCTTTGTATCATGACCCAGAATACCTGAATTTTTGGGCAACTCCACCAAATATGAACCATATCTCCTTTTTGCCCGCATCCCCTCCAGCACAAATCCGGGAACCCGGGGAAGATCTTAGCCAGCCTGCTCGGGGTTAGGTACCAATGAAATAGAATTTTATAAATATTCTCTTTGATAGTGGTACAGATTGACGTTTTTGCAGCTACCTCCCAAATGTCCTCCCAGTCTTCTCTATCGATCTCTGTATTCAAATCTTCTGCCCATTTGATCATATAGCTATGTTGGGAACAACCCGCTGATCGCGCCAGACCCAGATATATCTCCGAAATCAGCCCTTTACAGTAATATCCTTTCCTACACAGTCTTTCAAAATTTGTTAAATCTTTGAATGCCGAATCTTTGGAGACTGATTGCAGGTAATGCTTAATTTGGAGGTAACCAAACACTGGTATATTTATGATTTTGTGTTTCTTCTCCAGCGCTTGGAGTGGTAGAATTATACCGTTATCTACAAAGTCGTCAGCTACCATCAGCTTTAACGTCTTAAATTTATTGAGTCTCTGTGGTAGCCAGCCTGGGGAGAATTCAGGGTTATAGAATATAGGGGTTAGTAGTGTTGGACTGGCTGTCAGACCATATTTATTTTTATTTCTAGACCATATCCGCCATGTACATTTCATTGCTCCCAGTTTTAATGTTTCCAAGAAGGTCTCTCCTCCCCTCTCGGTCCACATAGCAGCCGGGAGAGAGAGAGGTCTTGTATAAGTAGACTCAAGTCCCACCCAGCAACTGGTGGCTGGATCATTGTTCCAAATTATTGCTTGTTTGAGTTGGGCCGCCAAATAGTATTTAATGATATCCGGGACTGCCAAGCCTCCGCAATCTTTTGGGGCTAGCATAATAGATCTAGCTACCCTGGGTCTTTTATTTTGCCAGATAAATTGGAAAATTCTGTTTTGTATGTTTTTAAGCTCCGGCATTGGAATATCTATAGGAAGAGTCTGGAAATAATACAGGAGCCTTGGTAGGATATTCATTTTGATCGTGGCTATTCTTCCTAACCAGAATATCTGGTATTTGTTCCAGCTCTGGAGGTCATTTTTTAGCCTCTCAAATAATGGTGGATAGTTATGTTTGTATAGTGTATTATACTCCCTTGTTATTTGGATTCCTAAGTATTTGATCTTTGTGGAGTTCCACTTATATTTAAAATTTGCGTGTAATAATTTGACTTCAGAATCCGATAGGGTTAGGTTCAATGCTTCCGACTTATCCATGTTGATTTTATATCCCGATATTTTGCTAAATTTATCTAGTTGTGAATGTAAATTCGGGAGTGAAATCAAGGGGTTGGCGAGAGTTAGGATAATGTCGTCGGCAAATAGGGATATTTTGTAGTTTGTCTCTCCTATTACAATTCCATTTATGTTTTTTTCGTCTCTAATTGTTGCTGCCAAGGGTTCAATAGAGAGAGCAAACAGAAGCGGAGACAAGGGACATCCCTGTCGAGTACCATTCTTTATGTTTATAGGATTTGAGTCTCCTCCTGGGAGTTTCACTATAGCCGTGGGAGATCTGTATAGGGCTCTTACACCTTCTAGATATGGGCCCTGAAATCCATATTTAAGTAGGGTTTGGTCTAGGAAGTCCCACCTAATCCTGTCGAATGCTTTTTCCGCATCCAAGCTCAACAGGATGGCCTTTGTGGATGAGAGATGTACATGGTCGATTATATCTATAATTTTTCTAGTATTGTCTGAGGCCTGTCTGCCGGAAATAAACCCGACTTGATCTATATGTATCAGGCTTGGGAGTATGGGGGTCAATCTATTTGCCAGAATTTTGCTGAACAGTTTTAGATCCGAATTAAGGAGGGCTATGGGGCGATAGTTACCACACTGTAGTGGGTCTCTCCCCTCCTTTGGTATGATTGCTAAATTAGCTTTAGACATAGATGGTGGGATGACTGTTCCTTCCAGAAACGCATTAAACATATCGAGTAGATACGGGGCCAGGACCGCCTTAAATTTTTTGTAGTATTGATTGGAGAATCCATCTGGGCCTGGCGTTTTGTTGGGTTTTAATTGGGCAATTGCATCTATCAATTCTTCTAGAGAGATTTCTTTATTTAGGTCTGAGAGGTTATTTTCCGAAAGTGTCGGAAGTTTACACGCCTCCAAGTATGTATAGATAGCCTCTACATCTGATGATTTATTTTTGGGAAAATTTAGGTTATATAATTTGTTATAATAGTCCGAAAATTCATTCGCTATTTGCGTCTCACAATGTGTCTTCGTACCTGATTTTGTCAAAATAGCTGTTATTTGGGATTTAGCTCTCATACCGCGCAATTTGGAGGCGAGTAATCGGTCGGCTTTATTACCTTTATCATAATATTTTTGTTTGGTCCACCGCAACGCCCTCTCCACTTCATCCATTTGGGTCTGCTTAAGTTCAGATCTAGTTTTATCTAGCAATTTGAATAGATTTTTCGAGGGATTAGTTTTATGTTTCTGCTCCAAAAGTTGGACTTTCTCCACTAGCTCATTATAGAGTTTTTGCTTTATTTTTTTCTTATGTGATGCTATGGAGATGATATTCCCTCTGATTGTCGCCTTATGGGCTTCCCATAACATTGCTGGTGACTCTACAGAGCCCTTATTCAGCGTGAAGTATTCTCTGAGTTTTTGTTTAATCTCTATTTCTACATCTACTTGATTTAACAGAAAATCATTCCGTTTCCAATTATATTGGTTAGTTCTATAGAAGGGGAGGGAGAGTGTCAGCGAGACCGGGGCGTGATCCGACCAAGATATTGATCCTATGTCTGACTGGGAGGTTGCCTGGAAGATGTCTTTAGTACCCAGAAAATAATCAATCCTTGAGTAGGTTTGGTGTGGGGGGGAGAAATAGGAGTAGTCCCTCTGCCCCTGGTGCTGGGCCCTCCAAATGTCTGTCAGGGAGAACTCCTTCATTATCTGTCTAAATTCTCTGGCATTCTTTTCCGTGACACGGGGATGTGGAGTCCCTGAGGGGTTTGTTCTATCTAGTTCCGGCATTGCTATCATATTTAAATCTCCTGCTAATAACAAAGTAGTTCGAGTTTGGGGGTTGATAAGGTCACATAGATCTCTTAAGAATTTGGGTTGGCCTTCGTTTGGGGCATAGATGTTAACAAGAGTGACATCCACTCCCGACAGTGTACCTTGGAGGATAATGTATCTCCCTTCTGGGTCAGCATTCTCTTGTTTTAACAAGAATTTGACCGTATGCTTAAATAAGACTGCTACCCCTCTTTTTTTTGTGGGGCATGACGCATAGTACGCCTGTGGGAAAACCCTCTGGAAAGTGTTTGGGGGGGTCGTAGTATTGAAATGCGTTTCCTGTAAAAACAGTATGTCGCCTTTTGTTTTTTTGAACTCTTGGAGGGCAAGTTTTCTTTTGATGGTTGAATTTAACCCTCTAACATTTAAGGATATTAATTTAAGTGTCGTTTTAAGAGCCATTTATGGTTTTGGTATGTGTATTGCGTCTTACCTTTCCCTCCATTTTCCCACGATGGAGGGGGGACTTGCCTTCGGAGCTCCTCTTGTGATCAGCGTAGTTGCTTTGTGTAATCTCAATGTCTTGTCTTTCCTTTCGGCTCAGCTGGGTTTTGTCTCTGCTTAGTGTGGGCTGGGGGAGGTAGGTAGGGAATAATGGGGGGGTGATAGAAAGGAAGAAAAAGAAAAAGAGAATGAGTGGGCGATATGTACGCCCCGTCATGGTTACCCCCATCACTCTAAGGATGGGGGGGTGTAGGGCATAGTGCCCCTTGAGAACCTCTCGGGACGTCCCGCCCATGGACCCAGCCGGATACACCCGGGACCCCCTGTGATTAGTCATGTGGTCATCTGGACCTAGTTAAAAGGCAAATACATTAACAAGAAAATGTATAACAAGTTAACTGCATCTTCCTGGAGCTCCGCATGTCAGCAGGCCAGGCAAGTGCTCCTCTTATGCGTACTGCGGGTGAGATGAGTGGGGGGGATCCCCTACTCCTCCTCTGCTGGGGCCCTCTGTGTGGCGATCCTTTGTGATGCTCGCTGTGGTGACGGCTGCTGGTGTTGGCGCTCTGTATCCTCCGCATCCCCAGCATCATCCTCTTCTCCAGCTTGCGTCAGACCCAGGCCTCGTAGGAACCGCGTGCAGTCTTCAGGATAGGAGAGCGTATGGAATTTGCCTCCCTTATTTACCACGATTTTAAAGGGAAAACCCCAGCGATATTTTACGTTGTTGTCTTTTAGTTTTTGAGTCAAAGGCTTTAGCTCTCTCCGTCTGTCAATGGTTTTTTTTGAGAGGTCACTGTATATTTCAAGTTTAGTGTTCTGAAACTGCACTGTGCCCCTCTCCCTGCTGGCCTTCAGGATCGCCTCCTTTGTCGTCAGGTAGTGGTGTAGTTTAACTATGACATCTCTTGTTCTTCTGGGATCTGCAGACCTTGGCCCCAAAGCTCTGTGGGTACGGTCCATCTCCATCTTGTCGAGAGTGAGGCCTGGGACCAAATCCTTAAACAGATCTAGCAGATATGGGCGAAGCAGGTCCGTGTCAACCGTCTCTGGGATATATCTGATCCGAACGTTTTGTCTGCGGTCGCGGTTCTCCTGTTCTTCCGCTTGTTCATTGAGTGCCCGTATTTCGAACTGCATTCTGTTAATTTCATCTTCTACAGATGATTGGGCATGTTCCAGATTGTCCACTTTATTTTTAATAGTGTCTGTGCGTTGTGAGAGGCGATTCATGTCAGTTTGCAGGGTATACTGCTTTAGAGAGATCGTCCTGGAAGCCTTGCCTCATCCTGGTGAACAAGTCTTCAAGATATGCCTTGTTTATTTCCCTACTCACACCTTCATTGTCAGTCGCACCGCCAGGCCCTTCCCGCGAGTTTGATGCGTCTCCATCTTGGAGTAGGCCACAGTTCCCTGCGGGTCTCTGACTTGTCAGGAAGTAGCTAGAGACGCTTTGCTGCGCCTGTTTCTTCGAGCGATTAGCCATATCTTGTGTCTTCTCCTATTATTTACTTATATTTCGGGAGCGTTTTGGGGTCCAGTAACCTCTATTATGTTATATTAGACTTCAGGGGGTCGGGAGCTCTCCATCTATGTATCCATGTGCGGCATCGTTACCGGAAGTCCTCCTATATTGTATTTTTTAATTCTTTGCTTTGGGGTTTCCTGTCTGTTTGTTGTGGACATTTGACAGGGGGGTGGGGATCCACCTGGCCAGTATTGGTATTGCTCTTAGATGGGTCAGATAATTTTATTTTATGTGTTTGTGTGAATGTGTACTTAATTTTCTTTTTCCCTTTTTTTTTTAAAGTCTTTGTTTATTAGGCTGACTGAGTGCAGGGTTCCTTTAATTTCGTCCAGCGGCCATTTTGGGAATTTTTACTGTAGGGACACTGAGGTTGCGGTTCTCCTGAGCGCTTGTCATTCACTCGTTTTGTCGTCACGGGGCCTCTCGAGGTGCAGGTGAGTCTCTCTTGCTCTCTGGGCACTTTTTTGCCTCTCCCGGTCGTCAGCCCTTTCTTCTTAACCGCCGAACTTCAGCAGTCCCGCGCGGCTCCAGCGGCCATCTTAGTTAATGTCGGGCGCAGAGGGAGATGAGGGAGATAAGCCTCCAGCAGTCTAGGAATCCCAGACGCTCCCCGTTATAAATTTATTTATTTATTTAATTGTTACTGGGTTACTGGGTCTAGCGGCTCTGCAGCGATATGTACGGGCAGGAAAGTACAGGGGTGAGGATAGGATCCACTCACTCTCCCTCCACCGAGCCCTTCTCCTCAACCGCTGAACTTCAAAAGTCCCGCGCGGTTCCGGTCGCCATCTTGTTAGTGTCGGGCGCAGAGGGAGATGAGGGAGATAAGCCTCCAGCAGCCGAGGAATCCCAGATGCTCCCCGTTATAAGTTTATTTATTTATTATTTTGTTAGGCAGCAGTTTGTACGGGCAGTAAAGTACAGGGGGAGGGACAGGATCCACTCACTCTCTCCGCTGAGCCTCTCCCCACCACCTCTCTTCAGCAGCAGGTCTCTATCTGGGTCCGTCTTCTTCAATATCTGTTTACTAGATTTCAGCTCCAATTCGTGAGAAACCGGGTCCCACCGATCAAAGAGGGCGTCTTCCCCTAGAAAACCTGGCCTCCGTGGAGTTATTTCTCAATTTATTTTTTCACATTTTCCCCCTTATTTAGTCCTTTGGGACGGAGCTCTACTGCAGCACGTCTTTCTCCTGTGGTGTCTTGGCCACGCCCCCATTTTTTTTTTTTATACTCCGGAGCTTTTGAGTTTTGAGTTAACTTTTCGTATCTTTTGCACATTCCTTTGGAGAAAAAGGTTTTGTTTTTTTCCGCGGTCTGTGCTACTGTTATTCTGATTCTCTTTCTAGTTGCCATTAGAACAGAAGGAAAAAGAATATTTTCAGGTTTAAAAAGACCCATTCGTGTGGCCAGTACGAACAAACCTTTTAAATTCCATTCTTTTTCTTCTACTCTCTCTCTTAGGGCTGCTCTGCAATTACTGGCAACATGTCCTACCTTTTTACACTTTTTACACTTATAACACTTTATGTCCCTTCCAAACACTTTCTTTTTCACTTGTTATTATATTAACTTCTGTCCTGGCAATGGTAAAAATTAATGCAGCGGGACCCTTCTGTCCCTCATCATAATTCCTTTGACCCATATTAACGTAAGGTATGTTTCCCTGTGGGATTCAAAAACACACGAGACGGCGCTCCCTGAGCTTATCAATCCCACAGAAAAAGACCCCTCTTTCATTTAAACATCTGCGCAATTTGTTGATAATAGTACAAAACAGTGCCATTCACTGGCCAACAAAATATATTTATATTGTCTCTTTTCGTTCTCTGTATTCATTCTTTATTATTTTCATCTGCAGACACACAATCCTTTGAGAATTTTTGGTTTCCCATTATTCCCCTGTTACAGAAATCAAATTTTATTGAGCTGTACAATACTTCTTCGGTTACAGAAATCAAATTTAATTGACCTGTACAATACTTCTCCGGTTACAGAAATCAAATTTAATTGACCTGTACAATACTTCGGCTACAGCAATCAACTGTTAATTGACCTGTACAATTTAGCGTTACAATAATCAACGCAAGCTGATTACGTACAACTCTTTTGGCATGTTATTATTCTGAATTGTGTAAATATGCAGATAAGGACCTGTCACAAGACTGTTCCCCAATCACATTTTCTCACCATAACTATACCAAAGAAAAACTTGAATCACTTCAGCGGGTCCAACCCAGTCCTGATAAACCTTATACTTTTATAACATGGATACAGATAAGACTTTCTAACCAGATCTCCATGAATAACTCACTTGGTATGTAAATGACAAAACAGATCAAATGTACAATCAGGGACCCGTCCTGCTCAGACAACAAAAATATTTATCACAACCCAGGACGGTCTGAAAACAATCCCTTTAAGCACACAAACACTCACCTTCATCACCAAAACACCAAAACCTTTAACGGGACTCTTACCTTAGCAACAACTCTTAACAACTCTTACACTTTAAAATGAATACAGGAACAGAGAATAATAAATTCACATGAAACTGCTAGGGATTCTTACTCGTCACATCAGATAAGACACCGTTCAAAAATCAGCTCCACGCACCACTCAAAACAATTTAATCAGGCTGTTTGTCTAAAAAATGCAGGTAGCCTTACCTTGATTCATATGAGCGCTCAGGTTTCAGTGATGGAGGAGTGATTCATCCGGGTGCTTGATTCCGATGATATTGAGTCCCTATTTCGGAATGCACCATCTGAGAAAAGCGTAAATAAAAAACACAGTCTGAGGTTATTTTGAAACAGAATAACACGTGAATTTATTCAAGTCAAGTGCACAACGGAGACAGCTTCAAAACAAAAGCTCTCTAAAAAATAAACATGGTATGCCATATATTTATACCCTAAATCCTAAAGCTCCACCCTTTTATGGGGGGCTTGCACATCACTAAACATTACCTCATTTTGTAATAGATAACAATACTAAAGCTGATGTCATTTTGTAATACATAATAATATTGTATAACTGCCTGTCAGCTAGAAACCATTCTGGGGTTAAATGGGATGTGCCTATCCTACCACCTGGCATTTGTGTGAGAACTAGTTTCACTGAAAAAATCTAAGTTTATCTCATGGGTTCTCATAACCTTTAGCCTGTTTACACTTTCAATTTGAAGCTGATTGGATGAGGAAGGGTCAATAAATTCAGCTAAGAGCGATAACATTCCATTTTCTGCTTCACACATTTGTTTATACAGAAATGTAACACAGAAATTAAGAGACAAGACAAGATGGCGGATTGAAATATTCACACAAAATGGCTTCATCCTAAATGCTGTTATGTTGTTATGCCAGACCCCCTAATATCTCATCTTTGTCATTATATATATACATACATACATGATGAACCAGCATACAAAGAAATGTTTAAGGGTTTAGTAAAACATGCATAAATAAAAATACCACTTCTCCATATCTGCCACAGTAAAACAAAATCCTATTTCCTGATAAAATAATTCTCATGTGCAATCAAAAGCATCAAATGCCAATCAAAAGATTGAATTGACATTGTTTACATGATGCATAAAATCTGTGCACCATGTACACTTTGCCAATCAATGTTAACAATAAAATATTCAAAAGGAAATACAATGAAATCCAAACAAGTATACTATTTAAACCAAGCAAGGCAAGCGAAATAAATTACCAGTAATTAATGAAATCCCAAAACAATTAGAATACCATCCAAATCAATTACACAATTAAATCGTTAAACAAACCCTTTCTCCAAAAATGTTAACATCTGACAAAATAGTAGTACCAAAATAAAACCATTATAACAAAGCAAGCCTCACCCTGACCTAAAGTACAGCATAGAACACCAAAAATTACATCTATCTAATTAAACATTACATTACACACATTTAACAATAGCAGCATATTAAAATACATTTAAATAGTGCAAAACAAGCATTTTCAACCAAATCATTTCTTACCCTGTATGTATATATCGATAGAGTCATACATACATACATAAATACATACAGTGGCAAGAAATGAGAATGGAAAAAAATTGTATCACATAGAATAAATTAAAAAAAAACAGTTAAAGTTCTAAAAAAATACATTTCTTTTGTTAACTTACCATTAGCTGGCCCACTCACCGACTCTGGTTGAACACCAAGCTCTCCAACCAATCCAGCAAAGCAACAGGAACCCATAAAATAACAAACCATAAAACAATAAACTAAGATTTTTTTAAATCCAAAACGTCTACAGGATCTTCATCTGTGATCTTCCGTCTTCTTTCTTGTTCTTCTGGGGTCTTCTGGGGTCTTCTGGGGGTCTTCTTACCATCTGCTGCCACGCCCCAGTCCTCTTCTTCCTTCCGGAGGTCAGTCCTCCTCGGCGTCTGCCTTCAAAATGAGATGACATAGGCTTTTATAGGCCTATGACGTCACATTATCGTCATATGGTTCCCACGGTCCTGATTGGGCCGTGAAAACCATGTGAATTTGGGGGGGAAAATTAATTTTGATGACGTCATTTAAAGGCAATGACGACAGCCAATCAGAATGGCTGTGCTTCAATTGCCTTTAAGACAACGTCATGAAAAGAAAGATGGCCGGCCTCACATGGTACGGTAGCCAATCAGAGCATGGGAACTACATCTCTACTCTGATTGGCTCTAGTAGACCATGTGACAGAGGCTTTGGGGAGAATGGATGTGACAGCATTCAAAGTCTGTCACATGGTACTAGAGCCAGAGTTGGGATGTATTTCCACGCTCTGATTGGCTACTGTACCATGTGAGGCCGGCCATCTTTCTTTTCATGACGTTGTCCCCGTTTTTCCACACACAGCTGTGCTCCGCTCTGGACCTCAAGGACCGTTCTCCCTTACTAATACTGGCGTGATGCACGCATCTGGGTGAGCTGCTACAAAAGTGAGTACTTATTACCTTTCATGATCAAGACGTGATGTTACTCCAGGATCGTAGTTTCAGTGATACTATTGACATGACCTTCATGGTTTATATTTAGGTTCTGTCCTTCTTCACAGAAACTATTACATTGTCCTACACACAGGAGTCATGTACACAGGTTTCACGAGTCTCATGTAGCTTTAATCAGAGCTCTATCCCCAAATCTCTCAAGTGATGATCATATAAGAACTGTATATGTTACTGTCCATATTGCTACTGAGCCCTGATATCTGGGACTAGTTCCCTTTTCCTTTTTATATATATATTATATATATATATATATATATATATATATATATATATATATATTGTGAGGTCCGGGGGAACACATCTCCCTAAGGGGGTTCCTCCCGCGACCTCACTTACCTGCGCTCCGTCTCTGCGCATACATGGCCGAGGACTTTTACGTCCTCCCTCAGGGGGAGTTCCCGTCCCCAGCTGAGGCCGCACACACCTCTCCCGCGCGGCGCACATGCCTGATAGCTAGAGGCGCAGCTTGCGTCCATGACGCAGGAGCTCTCTAGACTCTCCTCGTTGCAGCCTTCCCCAGGCTCCTCTGCCATGGCAGCTGCGGCGTTTCCCTCCCCGGGCCTTTCCGTGGCTGTGGATCCTTGTCTCCCGACTCCCAACCGCTATGCAGGGGATCCCCACGAGTGCAGAGGGTTGCTAAATCAGTGCGAGATGCAATTTGAACTATCTCCCTTGCGCTTCCCCGCTGCTCATTCAAAGGTGGCCTATATTATGTCTCTCTTGAACGGAAAGGCCCTAGCCTGGGCATCCCCCATCTGGGAGTGGAATCCGACCATGATGCATGACTATTCTCGCTTTCTTCGAGAATTCATGCAAGTATTCGTTATGCCTGGTCGTCAAATTACGACAGATTCTTCTCTCTTCCATATTTCCCAGGGTACTCGTCCTGTCGCCGAGTATGCTTTGGACTTCCGGACCATCGCGGCGAAGACCTCCTTGAATGATGGCTCACTGTCAGCAGCCTTTTGGCAGGGTCTGTCGGATGACATCAAGGACCAGCTGGCCACTATGGAGAGACCCACCAGATTGGAGGATCTCATTGCGGTCTGCATCCGCGTGGACCAGCGGCTACGAGAGAGGAGACTTGAACACGCTCTTCCTCATCCCAACTCCTCCCGATCTTCCAGCCACAGTCTCGTCCATCACGTCCCCCAACCCACGGATGAGCCCGAACCGATGCAGCTCGGAGGTCATCGTCTATCCACGTCTGAGAGACAGCGCCGACGAGATGGTGGACTGTGCCATTACTGCGGTCATCCGGTCATCTGCTGGTAAGCTGTCCTCTGGGACCGGGAAACGCCAGGACCCAATGAGGTATGAGAGGGTCTCATTGGGCATAATCTCTTCTCCTCTTTCTTCGTCTAAAGTACTTCCCAATCGTATAATGCTGCCTATTTCTCTGGCTTGGAATAAATCCCTGATCCCCGCCTCTGCATTTATAGATTCTGGGTCTCAGGGGAACTTTATTGATCAGAGTTTTGCCTATAGGAATGGGATTCCCTTTCGATATAAGGCTGTTCCAGTTGGTCTGGAGGCCATAGACGGGCGTCCACTCCAACCAGCCTTTATTTCTCTGGAGACTTGTTCTCTATCCCTCTCCACGGAGGACGGTCACCAAGATAAGATTAACTTGGACGTGATCCACACTCCATCGGTAGAGGTAATTCTGGGACTCCCCTGGTTGCAACTTCGTAACCCACAATTAGATTGGGTTGGTAAGGAGCCCATACAATGGAGCCCCCAGTGCCTTAAGACCTGTCTTCCCCCCAAACGGATGTTAGCTGGAGTGGAATTACCCGCAGAGTATAAAACTTCCCTTCCAATGGTCTACTGGGACCTGGCGGACGTTTTTGATAAGGTACGTTTGAAGTGTTACCTCCCCATAGAGACTTTGACTGTCCCATTGAGCTCCTTCCCGGTGCTACCTTACCCAAGAGCTGTTCTTACTCCCTATCCATACCCGAGACCAAGGCCATGACCGAGTATATTCAGGATAACTTGAGGAAAGGTTTTATCCGCAATTCTTCATCTCCAGCTGGAGCTGGATTTTTTTTTGTTAAGAAAAAGGATGGTTCCTTGCGCCCCTGTATTGACTACAGAGGTCTTAACAAAATTACGATCAAGAACCGTTACCCCCTGCCACTTATTTCCGAACTCTTCGATCGCCTACAGGGGCAACATTTTTTTCCAAACTTGATCTCCGCGGAGCCTATAACCTTGTCCGCATCCGTCAGGGCGACGAATGGAAGATCGCCTTTAACACCCGGGATGAATATCTAGTCATGCCTTTCGGCTTGTGTAATGCCCCGGCGGTTTTCCAGGACTTGTCAACGAGATCTTCTGTTATCTCCTCGACAGCTTCGTTATCGTATACCTTGACGATATCCTTATTTTTTCCAAATCCCTCTCTGACAACATTCGACACACCAAATTAGTCCTGTCCCGCCTTCGGGAGAACAACCTCTATGCTAAACTAGAGAAATGTTATTTTCATCTTTCTTCCATTCCCTTTCTTGGATATATTATTTCTAGCACTGGCTTCTCTATGGATCCAGTCAAACTCAAGGCTGTCTTAGAATGGCCACAACCCACTTCCCTGAAAGCCATAGAGCGATTCTTGGGATTTGCGAATTACTATCGTAAATTCATCAAGAATTTTTCTTCTACCGTGGCCCCCATTACTGCCCTCACCAAAAAGGGAGCTAACACAGCAGTCTGGTCTCCTGTAGCTCTCCAAGCTTTCGACTCTCTCAAAAAATCTTTTGCTTCTGCTCCTATTTTGCGTCACCCTGATCCTGGGCTTCCTTTTACCCTAGAGGTAGACGCATCCGACGTCGGTGCTGGCGCCATTCTCTCTCAGAGACAGTCCCCACAGGCCAAACTTCATCCCAAATCTTCGGCAGAACGGAACTATGACGTCGGAAATATAGAGCTCTTGGCTATTAAACTCACCCTTCAGGAATGGAGACATCTTCTGGAGGGAACGGAGACCCCCATTTCGATCTTTACTGATCATAAAAACTTACTTTACATTGAGAGTGCACGTCGCCTTGGGGCGTGTCAGGCTCGATGGTCTCTTTTTCTTCTCGAGATTTAATTATCTCATATCTTACATTCCTGGTTCAAAGAATCAAAAGGCAGACGCACTTTCACGTCAATTCCTGTTTGAGGACAATTTCGATTTTATCTCCGAAACAATCTTACCCTCTAAATATATTGTTTCGGCCAATTCTTTTGACATCCTGGATCAGGTTATGGCAGCACAGTCTAATCTCCCGAGGAGCCTTAAGGTGCAGGTCGGCCGTCTGTCTGCAGCTCCATGCTTCCTTAAGAAGATTCTTGAGTGGGGTCATTCTTCTAGGTCAGACGGTCATCCAGGCATTAGCAGGACTTCTGACCTCATTGGTCGTACCTTTTTGTGGCCAACCATGTTGCAGGACATTTCAGAATACGTAATAACTTGTCCATTCTGCGCCCAGGTTAAGACGCTCGTAAAAAGCCCTACAGCCTTCTACAACCCCTCCCTATACCAGAACGCCCATGAGTCATCTGTCCATGGACTTTGTGGTGGAACTTCCAACCTCTAAAGGGATGAACACCATTTTGGTTGTCGTGGATCATTTTTCCAAGCAGGCCCATTTCATTCCTCTTAAAGGCCTACCCAATTCCCCTACCCTGGCAGACATTTTTGTTAAAGAGATATTAAGCATTCACGGAGTTCCTCTTTCCATCGTATCTGATCGAGGTACACAATTTGTCTCAAAATTTTGGCGAGCCTTCGCTCGCAGGATGGATATCCCCCTCCATTTTTCGTCCGGGTATCATCCCCAAACTAATGGGCAAACCGAGAGAACAAACCAGACAGCCAAGACAACTGGGTAGATTTACTTCCATGGGCAGAGTTCTCCCATAACTCTTTAAAGAATAGCTCCACGTTGAAATCCCCTTTTTTCATTAATTATGGTTTTCACCCGGGTCAGCTGCCCATCACCTCAGTTCCTGCCGGGGTTCCAGCGACCGATGACCGAATCAAGGATCTTCAGGAATCCTGGAAAAGGATCCAAGAGGCTTTGTGAAACGCAACCCAAAGACAAAAGACACAGGCAGATCATCACCGTCGTCAGGCACCAGTCTTCAAACCAGGGGATAAGGTCTGGCTCTCCTCCAAGAACATTAGACTTCAGACTTCAAGCCAAAAGCTGGCCCCCAGGTTCTTGGGTCCATTCCCAGTAATAGAACGGATCAATCCTGAGGCATATCATCTGGAACTTCCTCCATCCATGAGGATACCCTCTGCGTTCCATGTGTCACTGCTGAAACCTTTGTCCCAGAGTCCGCATTTCCATAGGACACTGATTGACCCTAAACCAGTCATAGTTCAGGGGCAGGAAGAGTTTGAGATTCAGTCTATTCTGGATTCCAGGAGGACGAGGGTTTCGGTGCAGTACCTGGTGCATTGGAAGGGCTTTGGCCCAGAAGAAAGATCTTGGGTACCCTACCATTAAATACATGCTCCCAGACTCCTGAGACTCTTCCACTCTAAATTTCCCAAAAAGCCATATTGGAGTCGTCCTGAGGCCGCTTCCCAAGGGGGGGTACTGTGAGGTCCGGGGGAACACCTCTCCCTAAGGGGGTTCCTCCTGTGACCTCACTTACCTGCGCTCCGGCTCTCCCCCTTCGCCGCCGCGGTTGGGATCTTCCTTCCCCTCCGTTCCCCGTGGCGGCTACTGAACTCATGCATGCGCACGCACGGCCATGGACTTTTACATCCTTCCTAAGGGGGAGTTCCCGCCCCCAGCTGAGGCCGTGCGCGCCTCTCCCGCGTGGCGCACACACCTGATGCGCGTGCACCGCTCACAAGCTGCATATCCAGCGCAGCTGTGGTAAGTTTCTCCCTTCCAATCTCCATCTTCCCTTGGGCCGCTTCCTCGTTACTCCCCCTCTCCCTATTGGTCCTTCCTCCTACTTATACCTTGCTCAGCCATTCATTCTTTGGCTGAGCATAGCTTTGTATGACCTGTGTTAACCACGGTCGTGCCTGCCTCAGTTCCTGTCTCTTTTTGTCTCCTTAGTGATCCCTTGCGTACCGAACCGGCCTGGCTGTGGATCCGCTCTGGTCTTCTACCCCTGGTCTGTATCCTGACCTCCTGGACACCCCTGGTCTGTATCCTGACCTTCTGGACACCCCGACCCCTTTACCTCGGTTTGCGGATTCCGACCTACCTCCCGGCTCTGGACCCTAGGCTCTCGGTATCACCTATCTTCTGGAATCTCCCTTCTCGTCTGGCGAGTATCTTATTTTATCTTATACTCCCAGGCGGTTCCAGACGCCTATTTTCCACTTTCCAGGCGTGTCCCCGTAGCTGTGGGTGTAGTTTGTTACCCATCTCACCTCAGTTTCGGGGTCCCTCCTTGTCCGTGGTGAGCACAGCGTAACATTATGCTCAGCCCCACAGACATGGACCCCGAATAGGTTGAGCAACCAAGCCCTATGCAGAGACTTCTCCAGCTAGAGGCGCAGCTTGCGTCCATGACGCAGGAGCTCTCTAGACTCTCCTCATTGCAGCCTTCCCCAGGCTCCTCTGCCATGGCAGCTGCGGCGTTTCCCTCCCCGGGCCTTCCCGTGGCTGTGGATCCTTGTCTCCCAGCTCCCAACCGCTATGCAGGGGATTCCCACGAGTGCAGAGTGTTTCTAAATCAGTGCGAGATGCAATTTGAATTATCTCCCTTGCGCTTCCCCACTGCTCGTTCAAAAGTGGCCTATATTATGTCTCTCTTGAACGGAAAGGCCCTAGCCTGGGCATCCCCCATCTGGGAGCGGGATCCTGCCATGACGCATGACTATTCTCGCTTTCTTCGAGAATTCAGGCAAGTATTCGATACGCCTGGTCGTCAAATTACGACAGATTCTTCTCTGTTCCATATTTCTCAGGGTACTCGTCCTGTCGCCGAGTATGCTTTGGACTTCCGGACCATCGCGGCGGAGACCTCCTGGAATGATGGCTCACTGTCAGCAGCCTTTTGGCAGGGTCTGTCGGATGACATCAAGGACCAGCTGGCCACTATGGAGAGACCCACCAGATTGGAGGCTCTCATTGCGGTCTGTATCCGCGTGGACCAGCGGCTACGAGAGAGGAGACTTGAACGCGCTCTTCCTCGTACCAACTCCTCCTGATCTTCCAGCCGCAGTCTCGTACATCACGTCCCCCAACCTATGGATGAGCCCGGACCGATGCAGCTCGGAGGTCATCGTCTATCACCGTCTGAGAGACAGCGCCGACGAGATGGTGGACTGTGCCATTACTGCAGTCATCCGGTCATCTGCTGGTAAGCTGTCCTCTGCTGGAAGATGAAGAACTGGTCATCAAGCAGGCTGACAAGGGAGGTGGAGTGGTTATAATGAACAGAGATTACTATATTAATGAATCTAATAGAATTCTTGGACAATACCAAGACATATATTAAATTAAAAAAGGATCCCACGACCACCTTCCTTAGAGACCTGCAAGATTTTCTTTTAGAAGATAAGAGTAAAGGTATACTTACAGAGGAGGAATTCAAATATCTTTGGGTGGAATCCCCACGGATACCGATTTTTAATTTTTTACCAAAGATTCATAAGAACTTGCAAAACCCACCTGGAAGGCCAATAATTTCAGGCATTGAATCCATGTGCTCGAATCTGTCGGAATATATAGATAAGTTTTTACAAAAATATGTTGTTTCCGGCAGATCGCATTTTAAAGATACGGCGCAGATTTGATCAATTTTAGATGATATAGAATGGGAAGAGAATTTTTTACTCGTCACTTGTGATGTCTCATCATTATATACTTCTATAGACCATGCGCAAGGGTTAGATGCGATTAGGAGAATTTTAATTGAAGATGCAAACATGGATACAGAACAAATACATTTTATTCTAGAAGGGATATGCTTTATATTATCCAAAAACTATTTTTGGTTCAATCAGGAATTCTTCCTGCAACTCTATGGGACCGCGATGGGGACCAGATTTGCACCAAGTTATGCGAACCTATTCATGACCATATGGGAATTAGACCATATTTGGTGTTGGCATAAATTTGGTGCAAATCTGGTCCTCTGGAAAAGATATATCGACTATGTGTTTTTTATTTGGAATGGCGACGAAATTTTATTAAAACAATTTTTGAATATATTAATACCAATAATTTTAATCTAAAATTTTTATCTAATTTTAGTAAAACCAAAGTGGAATTTTTAGACCTTGAGATCTATATTGAGAATAACATTATTTTAACAAAAACATTTTTTAAATCAGTAGATGGCAACAATTATATATTACGTAGTAGTTGCCATCACCCTAGGTGGATTTCTAATGTTCCTCAAGGACAATTTATGCGGATAAAGAGGAATTGCAGTAAAAAAGAAACCTATGAGGAACAATCACGCATACTGACGAATAAATTCCTTGATAAGAAGTACAGTCCAACAAGAATTAAAGAAGCAAAATCTAAAGTAGATGTTCTTGACAAGAAACTTTTAATCAAACCGAACATTAATAGAATGAGGCATAACGAATTAGACTTTACCACTAGTTTCATGACCCAATACAATAAAGATGCAAATAAAATTAAAAGTGCCTTAACTAAGCATTGGCACATTTTACAGAACGACCCTATTTTAGGAAGTGTTTTACCAGCAAGGCCAAATGTTGTGTATACTAAAGCAAGGAACTTGAAGCAGAAATTAGTGCAGAGTGTCTTGAGAAATAAGAAAAGTGACACAAAAGATAGCAATTGGTTAAAACTCCCTAAAGGTTTTTATGCATGTGGCAACTGTAAGGTCTGTGATTTTTGCTGTAAAGGGGCAAAAGACACTTTTAAATCAAATATTACCAATGAGGCTTTTAAAATAAAACATTTTATTAATTGCAATTCGGTATATGTTATTTATTTATTGGAATGCCCCTGCGGTTTTACAATATGTAGGTCAGACTACTCGTGCCTTGAAAGTTAGAGCATTGGAATACATAGGGAACATCCGACGCATGATGGACACACATAGTGTTCCTAAACATTTTAATCGTTTCCATGCCTCCAGTCCAAAAGATGTAATTATTAAGGGGATTGAACACGTCCCATTGAATTGGAGAGGAGGTGATAGAACAAAATAATTAATTAAAAGGGAGACATTCTGGATTCACCGGTTAAAAACATTGAGTCCAGCAGGATTGAATGCAGATATAGTGATTAGTGTTTTTATATAGTTATCTATATACTTAAGTTTCCTCTTTTAGAATCCATCATTTAAACGATCATTTCCAATGCTCACCTCAAATTAATTTAAATTAAATTATTTTATTAGTAGTTTTATTATTTATTTATTAAATGAATACATTATACTGCTATAATATAAATGCAGTGTTTCCAATTCTCAGTATAAGCATGCGTATGTACAGTAGAGGTACCGTTTATTCTAACATTTGCTGTAAACTAGCCGGGTTACATTCTGGGTATGTGCTGGGTATGTGCTGGGTATGTTCTGGGCTAGTTTGAGGCACGTTTAAGGCATTTCTGCATTGACTAACGACCCATAGGATTAACACAGCAGGGATCCCTGGCAGTCCAATTCAGTTTGAATGGGACTGCCAGGGACCCCCGCTGTTAATCTGATCAATGCAGAAATGCTGGGGCTAGTTTAAGGAAAGTTTAAGGCATGTATTCAGAATGTACCTGGGTGTTTCCTGGGTCTTTTGGGGAATTGCCACTGGTTTTTGTTAGAATAAGAGTTGCCTCTACTGTATATGTATATATTTTTGTGTATTTTAATAAATTATAATATACAGTATACATGTTCTATATGGATGTATATTGGTTTATAAATATGTTTTTTATATATATTTTTTATATATATGTTTTTAGATTTTTAATATGATATATTTTTAATATGATATTTTTGATCATTTTAGGAAATACATTTTATAATATATATATATATACATGTTCGCATGCATTTTTAAGATATATTTATGCAATTTGACTAATGTGGAATACTAATTTTTCTTTTGCTCTTTTTCCTTATTCCATTTCTCCTTATCTCATTCCATTGATCTCCCATTTACATATGTTATGGTGAGTGTCACATAATAATGGCACACAATGAATTACCCCAAGTGTATATATAGTTATTTATATGTATTAACTAGTTTCTATTTATATGTATCAGTTAGTTTTTATGTACTAGTTATTTTAAGTTAGACCACTGTTGTTATTTATATATATATATTTTTGGTTTATAATTGTAATAATAAAACTGTGTAATTAAATGTGTATTATAGTGTTAGTTTAGGATGTATTGGTTGTCCCGTTCATTAGCCAATCACTAGACATCGTTCCAGCCAATAGGAAGTGGTGAATTAACCCACCATCCAATCAGAACCAATCAAGGGTATATATATGGACAAACAAAGCGTTATGCTATAGATCGAACTCCTGACGAAGCTGCTGAGCCAGCGAAACGCGTTGAGTGAACAGGCAGCAGTCCAGAAGTGTACCCTGAATGCCCCAGAGCCCGTGAGGATCCATTCTGTGATTTATCGCTAAACCGGAAGTGACGTGACGGGCTGGACTGGAAGTGACGTGACGCAACTCCGGGAGTGGGGTGGATGGCAAACGCTGAAGCTGCGCATTGATTTCTATGTGTCTATGCACATGATGCTCATGTGTCATTCTTTCTATCGAGGGTTTTCTCTGCTGACACCAGAGAGCAATATGTTTATGTCAAGCAAGACCTCTCTACATACTGCTGAGTCCACATAATTTCATCCATTACTATCCACTGCTGAATTTAAACTGGGAGAATGTGAGTTCCCAATCAGGATTCTTGTATAGATTGCTTTTTTCTGTTTAAGGCATATTACACTATTATATATTTTTTCTTCTATATATGGTGACACCTGCGCTCCCCACAAGCTTCCCCCCACCAGACTAGGGATATGTCAGGTCAGCGTGACGGGCCTTGGACGCGGAACCATGACACTACACCGACAGGTTTTGGCGTGAACATGTACCCTATAAATTTTAATGCATTTAAGTTTTGACACCTTGATAAAGTCCCATTGGATGAAACGCGTTAGTGCGTTTTTTCCCCCTGCTTTTCCATTGTGAGTCGATTCAATAAAGCCTTTTTATTTTAACTTGGAGTTGCCCTCAACTTATCTTTTTTCTGCTGGATTTTTTTGCTCTGCTCCTGCGTTCTACACTACTGTACAGTACCTGTTGCAGAGTGACTGATTCAGCCTATCTCTTTCTGCGCGTCTCTTACAGAAAGGCAGACCTGGTAGGACTCACACAGCAGGGACCCCTGCTGTGTTAATCCGATGGTCCATTATGTCTGCAGCGGGACATCTCGTAACCTCCATGCGGCATAACACAACATTTACCCAGGTAAGTGTTCAAATAACGGCCACTGCATCTGTACATCACACGACCTTGGGAGACACCGTTTTTGGAGACTCACATTCACACCGTGAACTTTTTATGTAAGTGTATACATTTATGTGAGTTTATCTTGTGTTATTTAGCTCTGATGAAGGTCTATTTATAGACTGAAACATTGGCTGTGTTTGGCTATCTTTATGTTTTATTATATAACTTTTTGTTACAGTGTCCATGTTTATTCCAGTTTATCCACTTTACTTCTGTCACATGTTAAGAGACTATCAAAAACATTTTGGAGGCACTAACTATTACTTGTATTTCTCTAATTTATGACTTTCTTTGTGAATGCCAGTTCTTTTCATATTATGGCTGTTAGGTAAACCTATTTAATATACTTTAACATTCACAGGGACAACCAACACATTTTTGTATAAAGACTAAAGGCTGTGGACATTTCCTGTAAAAACTATTTTTTTTTGTTTATGTCCTGGTCGTTTTTATATTGCTGGTGTTTACAGATGTATTCATACATAAAGCATTTCTGAACTAGGTGAGTACTGTCTCCTCATGATTGCAATACGTATAAAACTGTTAAAAAAATACTGGCTAAAATTAAATTATTTGCTCTGACATATTTCTATGTTAATGGAATGTGTTAAATAGTGCCATTTTCATGTTCATATGCTTTTGTTACTGTGTGTTGTAAATTTATATAGAGCAAATAATTTTGACATTACAGTAACAAAATATTAACAATAATTATTTTATGTACTTAAATAAAAATTACAAACATACTGTAGTATGCAATCCTTATTTAGATTTTATTTAGATAGAATGCTATGTGTAACTGTATTTATTTAGTTGAGAAATACATTAGGTATTATTAGTGTCTTTGGCCATTGCTTGTTCAATAAGCCCACAGATTATTCTTTTTTTTTTTAATGTTACTTTTATTGATTTTTTTTAGGAGCTGTTTTGCTTTTTTTCTTAACATTAGCTCCTGGTTTTTTTAAGAGCAATATCATCTTTTTTTGCTTTAGTGTGCTCCCTCATATTGCTTTCATGGGAGGTTATGTCCTGATGGATGAGATTCAGATTTCTCTTGAGCATTTTACTATGCACTACCTGAGCCCTATGTAATGAATGCCCTGGTTTCACATGAGAAATGTATGGACCTTGAAGGTTCTCATGACTCAGGAGTTAGGTACTGTGGCATAATAACAGGTAGGGGCGCTGGGGACACAATTTCCCTTGCTTCTCTATCTGTTGCCAGTGTAGAAGAATCCCTGGGTGCTGATGGGTCTCAGTCTTTGGAAGACAGGGTCAGCGCCCAACTTGTACTGTAATAAAAATATAGATATCACTGAAAGATTCATAATGGAATGGTATGTGGAATTCTTTCGCATATTGACATGGACTGACTTATAAAGACATTGATAGGCATGCCAGGTGTTATTATTGTACCAGATATTTAAAAACATATTATGTTCTTTTTCGTAATATGTACATCACAGTTACATAATGTGAACTGATAAGTTGTATATAGTGTAATTAAAATACATTATGTGTATTAAAATGTATTATAAATGTATTCATATGTGGCTTTGGTATTGCCAGCTGTCGATCACATAGTATATGTAGCATGCACGTTTTATTAAAGGTTTGTGACTACTGAAGAATAGTGTATGATATTTTTGATCACATTGCAACTCAGGAACATTACATTACTTGTTATTTGTCAGCCAGTGACCGGCAAGTATCGCTGACCAATCGTATTCCCATGACGATTTCTGAGTGGATAACACTCTTCAAGCACGTTTCATAAACAATGTATAATAAAGTCATTGTGGGTCCTTCAATGCTACTTGATTCATATTTTTATATAATATTTTTACTGGGTTTTGATAAGTTAAGTACAAAAAAGAAAAAGGGGGAAAGGGTAAATGTTAACAGAAAAATTGGGGATGGGGAGGGGGAACGTGCGACATCATATATACATACATTTTACAGGCATGTTATTAGTCAGACCCATTCCCAGCCTACAAAAATCTATTGGTAGGGTTAACTGATGATACAGGGGTTCCAAATGTTGTGTTAAGCTATGACTGCTTCAGGAAGGCTGTAACTTCTCCATCCCCATTACATCATCATCTCTCTTCACTACAGCATTCTTCAAGGGGGTCAGATGGTTTTTCCACGTGGCAGAGATCGTGCTGCAGCAAAAATGTGGGAGATCAGTTTCATACTGAGGTATTTATATTTTTGATAGGTTTGGCAAGAATAATATTTAACAGATTCCAGGGAATAGTAATTTACAATATTTCCTCAATCAGCCCCTGAACCAAAAGCGTAAATAGCACTACATATTTTTGTGTAGTTATCATAAGTGAGCATATAATGTGATGAAGTGATAAATAATATGAAATCACTATGCTTATAGAAAATGTGAAATGGGAATTTCTGTGAATGTTCCACTCACATGTTCCACATATAAATCAAGAACGTTGTGACGTCATTGATGATGCAACGCAACACACCTGCGGATAGCAGCGGAACATTTAAAAGGAGGGAAACACCACCACACAATTGAAAACCCAGTGAGAAAGTTCATGTGCAAACAAAACGCGTAGGACGGAGTCTAGCTGACCATACGACCTTGAGAGGGCATTTGTTTACTGCTGGTGGACTGCAGCTGAAATTTGATTCCCGATTATTCAACCCTGTGATTTAATCTACTGCTTAGCAGCCATTTAGCAAGATCAAGTGCTGTTTGGAAGTGCTGCTGTCCAGTTCCAGTGCTTTGACCTAGGGTGGTCTGAATACCTGCCTCAAAGTTGCCAATGTAAGTGCATTACTTTGTGTTTTTGATATATAAAATTAATCGTCACTATATTCGCTTTGTCTTTTCTATGTGGAATTCCCCTCCCCCTTCTCTTTTAATCTTCATGGAATTCACTATGGATGTATGACGAGGCTATCAAGATAGACTAAAAGTATTTCTGAGTTGGTTACTCTATATAACACCACTGCTTGATTTATACATTACGTGGAACATGTGAGTGGAACATTCACAGCAACTCCAATTCATATTGACATTGTGTATTCTGTGTTGCACTATTATTATTAATTTTATTATTATTATTATTATTATTATTATTATTATTATTATTATTATTATTATTATTATTATTCTTTTCCATGTCCCTGGATGAAATTTGCACCCTGAATTTTTCTGCTATCTCAATCAGCCCTGTATCATTTTCCAAAACCATTGGACCTAAGGGCAGTACCACCAAATATTCAGAAGATTCCCCACCTGGCCGCACTTTCCCCAACACTGGTTGGAGGACCCCAGGGACATTACACTCAGTCATTCCAGCATCAAGTATCACCTAAAAAAAATTGTATACTGTATGTTTTCTTTCGTTGTTGTGCAGTAGATGTTTATGATACCGCTTCCTAATTATCTTTCCAATCCTCATGGGTGATGTCGGTATTGAGATGCAATTCCCATTTTTTCCTATAAATATGATTGGACAGATCGCCCCACAGGACAAGTTCCTGAGAAATTGTGGATACAAGCCCTTTTTTATACCTCCTGTGAGAAAATCAGCGCTGGATACGTGTGATAGG
Source organism: Ascaphus truei (assembly GCF_040206685.1). NCBI lineage: Eukaryota > Metazoa > Chordata > Amphibia > Anura > Ascaphidae > Ascaphus > Ascaphus truei. The sequence continues at coordinate 259,116,806 of NC_134484.1, forward strand.
TAATGTCTGACTTGCAGATAGTTAAAGAATACCGAGTCAGGGAGGGAATGTTTTAAGCTAAATTTGCTCGAATTTGAGGATTCTGTCGTTTGATAGAAGGTGTCAAAAATCCACTATATTCCTATTCTTCCAGAGATCAAACTGCCTTGTGTTGAATCCTACGTTGTAGCCTTGAAGGGCCTTCGTTTAGCCTAAACTTAGATTTTGCTGAGTACCACATAGTTAACATGAAATTAAACACCTCAGAAGGCAATTCTTGTACTACCCTCTTGGCCCTTTCCCTGTCCAGACAGATCAAGTCAAGAAGCGATATTTTCAAGGTCTGTTGTCAAGAAGGATTAACACTGTGGGGATCCATGCTTTTGAATGAGACCCACGCACCATTAATCCTTCGCTTGATAGGAGAGAGAATCCCAAAAGGAGCTGCGCAGCCATCTGGAGTTGTGTCCCAATCTCTCTGTCTGGAGCCATGTCCCCGCAGGGCAGGTGAGATGCAGGGCTGTATTTCACTCTCCCTGGATGATGTAGATGCCCTTATATGGGGCTCTACATCTTGAGGGGGAGTCTATATGGAAAAGTAACACTGTCCAGCCCCCTTGATGATGTAGATGACCAAATATGGCCATATGTAGATGTCTGTGCAGCTTCTTTTGGTATTGTCATGGAAACTCCAGGAGCAGGTAGGACGTCGGTGGCCAGAAGAGCAGATGAGGCAAGGATTGTGGGGTCACTGGCTGACGTCTGTGGCAAGCGGCAAGCAGGGTCGTCTGGGTCCAGGCAGGGGTCGGTGGCAGGTGGCAAGCAAGGATCGTCGGGTTCCAGGCAGGGTACAGCATCAGGAAGGCAGGAACAGGGCAGGGGAGCAGGAACTGGGACCAAGGACTAACAAGCATGAAACAAACAGGGACAAGCCAGAACACTAGCAAGGACCTTTAATATCAGGACTCCACAAGGAACAGAAGCAGAAGCATGGGCATAAGGAGTCAGGACACAAAACAAAGGCAAAGGAGAAACAGGAAACTGTAAGGTCAGAGGACAGGAGCAACAAGAGGAGACAGACAGAGGAACCCCAGATCAAACAGAAACAGCAGGACACCCGGTGGACAGACAAGGAACAGAAGGGGAGAGGGAGAACTAGGAAGACTCTGACAGGTATTCTCTCTTCCATTAATAATAATAATAATAATAGAATGTTTTTGTATAGCGCTGCTTGTTATACGTCCCTGCCCCGTGGAGCTTACAATATATGTTTTTGGTGCCTGAGGCACAGGGAGATAAATTGACTTGCCCAAGGTCACAAGGAGCCGACACCGGGAATTGAACCAAACTCTCTGTGCCACTCAGTGTCTTTTACTCACTGAGCCACTCCCTCTCCCATTGAGCAAAAGACTAATGCTGTGGGGGTCACGCGGGACACCTGAAGATGTTCCAAAATGATTAATGCTGTGGGGTCCCATTCAGAAGTATAGAACAATGCAGAGTTAATCCTCCTGGGCAGAGTACAGTCCTCTGGGCCCCGAGATCTGTAGTCGCAGTGATGCTGCACTGGAACTGTGAAAATTGTGACACTGAGGACAGTAAGTCTTGCTATATCTGTAGGTAGTATTTTTTAAGACCCTTCCTTTTCTGGGGGAGAGTGGGACTTATCGTGGCGTTCTGGGTCTCTTATTGCACCAGATAAACTGGAATATACCATTCTGAATATCTTTAAAGTATCTAGAGGGAATTGCTACTGGTAAAGTCTGGAAATAGCAAAGTAATATTGGAAAAATATTCATCTTGACCGATGTGATACAACATAACCATGAAATATGAAATGTGCTCCAATCAATAAGGTGTATGACTTCCTCATAATTTTCAGTAAAGAAAATACCGAAATATTTAATTTTCGTTTCTCTGCATAATAATTAAAATTCAATTGTAATTGCTTCAGCTCATGTTTTGGTAGGGTCAGGTTTAGATATGGGTGCATTTTGTTTGCCGATTTGACCCGCCTCATCCTTTGATCCTCGGATCACTCTCAAAAAGGTAAATCTGCAATGTTCGATTTTTTTTTCTTCACAGACAGAGAGCAATCTGTTTCTGGTCAGGTTTTTATGAATCCAAACATGGATGATGGATTTCATCTGTTGCCAGATTGGAGAGATTGGTGAGAGTGAGCGAGAGACTGTCAAATTGAATGTGTTGCCAGTTTTATATATATATACTCCCTCAAACGTCCATCCAAATAAATTAGGGGGAAAGGCCTGTGCTGAAAAAGGAGGAGCAGCCAGGAAGAAAGGGCCAGTGAGGAGCACACCTCTGAAGTCTCAGAGGTAGAGGCTCCAAAAGTGGCATTGCCTCCAGTGGCACATTGGCACAGCATTGAATGGGTGCACAACTCTCTGTGAGGATCGGATGCAGACCCGCCCCCATCAAGCTCCAGTTGCCTGATTGGCTCCAGCCTTGTTCCTGCCTCCTGTGCAGATCTGCACCTGGTTGGCTCATCCTGCTATTTCGGCTCAGACTCTTCCACCAGGAAGATGGCTGGGTATAATCTCTTGTGACATGTGCTGGTCGCAAGCACTCTGCGTTGCTTTGACCCTGCTGACTTCTCCAATCCTCAACCTTGACTAGAACAAAGATATATATATAAAGTTTGTGTGACCTGAACACCTATGTATACCTAATATGAGTACTATCTATGTCACACCTGTTGAAGGGTGAATTTTGTCATATGGTGATATTATGGTTTGTCCTTGAAGTCTGGGGTCATTTAAAAAAAAAAACAGTTTAACTTTCTATGCAAAAAAATCCTATTTTGTATACCTTTCCTAAAATCCCCGATGACCTATTTCATCCTCCAGGTCACCCCATTGTTGCGGGAGCAGATTCTATTTACCAACCGGTTTTGATTTTTTTGGATAAGCTACAGATGCAGCGGCCGTTATTCGAACACTTCACGCGTTGTATACCTCGGAATACCCATGTCATGGCGCGTGATTTCTTCCAATCTTAATTTTCCTCTTTGAAGATCTACAACATCAAGGGACAGACATGGGCTCTAATGTCTCACTCACATACGCCAACATATACATAGATGGCTTTGAGCATTCCCATGTATATACCTGCTTTTCAAGAGTGTTGGCGTATGTGGGGATGTGAGCCAATTCCCTCAGAGTGACAAATTGTAAGGACCCGCGCTGCGGGGACTCCCACTACCAGGCCTCGACGTCTCCCCCGCGGCTGCTCCCGCACTTCCGGGGCACGCGCACTTCCCTTTTCTGGTGCCAGGAGCCTGACCCCGCCTCCTCCAGTGCGGCGCGCGCATCGGCGCACTTTCCTGCCCCTGCTCCACCAGGTCTGACCCCAGGTTCTTCTCCCCTATCAGGGCTTCCCTTGGGCCACACCTCTGCTCCTCCCTTTCCCCTGATAGGTCCCAGCCCACTATTTAGTCTCCCCTCACCATTACCACATTGCTCTGCATAGCTTCTCTACCTTGGTGCTGTCTTCTTCTGCTTGGCTCTCTTGTGTTGCAGTCCCTGTTCCTGTCCCTGGATTCTCTGATGACCTCCCTGAATTTTGACCTTTGGCTTTGGACTTCGACCATGCTGCTCTCTGGACCCCCTTGGATTTGGCTTTGGACTTTCTACCTTGCAGTCTTCTATATCCCTTGGACTTGGCTTACGGCTCCCTATTACGCTGCTCTCTTCGCTACATGACCCAGGCTTACAGACACTCTACCACGCTGCTCTCCCTACACCTTGACCATTGGCTTACGGACTTTACCCTTCTATGCTGGAGTTGGCAAGTACTGAACTCTTTCTATTTTTTTCCCTGGACCAGCTACGCTACTTCCACACTCCGGCCATGCCCCTGTTTACTGTTAGGTGTGTGGTATTTTTCCCTTCTACCTCAGTCCCGGGGTCTCATCTGGCTTGTGGGCAGGCCGAGCGTTACATTATGCAGAGCCCATCAGACCCAGACCCCCCTGAGGTGGAAGATACCCTAACCACTATCTCCAAACACTTTACCTTTTTGGACAACCAGGTTACCGCTCTTAACCAACAGGTTGCTACCTTAACCTGTCAGATTTCCCAGGTTAATGTCTCCAGTTCCGTTATCCCTCCCACTGTCTCCCGTGAAGGAACAGGCTCTTCGGAGTTGCCAATCCCTATGCCTAGTAAATATGCTGGAGACCCGCTTGCATGCCGTGGGTTTCTAAATCAGTGCAAGATACAATTCGAACTGTTACCTTCTCGCTTCCCCATGGACCGAACCAAGGTAGCTTATGTTTTCTCCCTTCTCACCGGGGATGCACTGGCCTGGGCTTCACCAATCTGGGAGCTAAAACCTGAACTCACTTACAGATTCCCCAACTTTAAAAGAGAATTTCGTTTAGTCTTTGATACCCCTGGACGTAGTGATATGGCTGCTTCCTTCTTGTTCCACATTTCGCAGGGTCGGAGATCAGTGGCACGTTACGCTCTGGAGTTCTGGACAATCGGAGCTGGGACTGACTGGAACGATGGGGCACTTTCCGCGGCTTTCTGGCAGGGACTTTCGGAATCCTTATAGGACGAACAGAGGCCATCCTCATTGGAGGCCATAATCGCCTTATGCATCAGGGTGGATCAACGACTTTTGGAGAGGTGGGCTGAACATCAACGTCCTCGTATTTCTTTTTCTATTCCTTCTGCTTCCAGGTCTCCTGCTCCTGCTTCTGCTTTACCAGCATTGGACACCCCTGAACCCATGCAACTGGGCAGCCATCAACTTTCTTCTACGGAGCGACGACGTCGGAGGAACGAGGGTCTGTGCTTCTATTGCGGATCTCCTGGGCACATCTTGTCACATTGTCAATTGAGGACGGGAAACGCCAAACACCCAGTGAAGTATGAGGGGATCTCACTGGGTACCATCTCTTCTTTCCCCTCTCCCGCACAGGATCTCCCCAAGCGCATCTTACTTCCTGTCCAACTTAAGTACGCCAGCGTTCAAATCCCTACTCTGGCAATCCTCGATTCTGGATCCGGAGGGAATTTCATGAATCATGCTTTTGCTATCCAGTACAACATTCCTCTCCGGGAGAAGGCCATTCCGGTCGGGTTGGAGGCTATCGATGGTCGATCTCTTCAGCCAGCCTTTATTTCCTTGGAGACACATCCCATTGAACTTTCTATGAAGGGTGGACATTTGGAACTCATGTCTTTTGATATCATCCATTCCCCTTCGGTTCAACTCATTCTGGGCTTACCATGGCTACAACTTCACAATCCCATTATCGATTGGACTGCCGAGTTCCCCGTTCAATGGAGATCATCTCATGTGGAATTGCCTCCTCCGTCCGCTGCGGTATTGGCCGTCTTGGAAACCCTTCCCCCGCAAGACTCCACCCTGCCGGACGTTTATTCGGGGTTCCTGGATGTCTTCAGTAAGTCCAAATCCGAGGAGCTTCCCCCTCATTGCCCTTTCGACTGCCCGATTGACTTAATTCCGTGTGCCTCTTTTCCTAAAGCCAGGTCATATCCATTATCTTTGCCTGAGACGGAGGCCATGGCCGAGTATATCGCAGAGAGCCTTCAACAAGGCTTCATCCGGAAATCGACCTCTCCCGCCGGAGCAGGATTCTTTTTTGTAAAAAAAAAAGGATGGGACGCTTCGCCCGTGCATCGATTTCCGTGGCCTAAATAAAATTACCATCAAAAATCGCTACCCTAGCTCTTCGATAGGCTAAAAGGCTCGACGATTTTTTCTAAACTTGATTTACGGGGGGCCTATAACCTGATTCGCATCCGCAGTGGCGACGAGTGGAAGACCGCGTTCAACATGCACAGTGGTCACTATGAGTACCTGGTGATGCCGTTTGGGTTGTGCAATGCCCCTGCAGTCTTCCAAGACTTTATGAATGAGGTTTTTCGTGATCTATTGAATTCTTTTGTGATTATCTACTTGGATGATATCCTCATCTTTTCCAAGACCCTCGAGGAACACATTCTCATACCAAGATGGTGCTCTCTCGTCTACGGGCCAACAAGCTATACGCCAAAATGGAAAAGTGTGTCTTTCATCAATCCTCAACCACCCTCCTGGGATACATTGTCTCGGACCCAGGATTCACCATGGATCCAGAGAATCTCAATTCTAAACTCGAATGGCCACAACCTAATTCCTTGAAGGCGATTCAGCGTTTCCTTGGCTTCGCAAATTATTATAGGAAATGTATTGCTGGGTTTTCTACTTTGGTAGCACCTGTTACGGCCCTTATCAAAAAAGGGGCCGATCCTTCCTCTTGGCCATTGGAGGCCAGTCGTGCCTTTGAGTCTCTTAAAAAAGCCTTTGTCTCTGCCCCCATTCTGCGACATTCCGTCCCCACCCTCCCCTTTATCTTGGAAGTTGACGCTTCCGACGTGGGAGAAATAACCAACACCATCTGCGTTGAGAGAGTGTAACGCTCGCTCTACCCACAAACAAGGCTAGACTACGGTACTGAGTGGGAATGTACAAAGCCATGCACCCAGAGCAGTGGAAGGGTGTCTGGAAGGCGGATTGTCTAGCGTTTCCGGGTCTGGGTTGGAGAGAGAGGGTTAATCGGTATACTTGCAGGTTCTAGAAGTCCGTTAGCCGTGGTCTGGGATTATACACTGGCGACACACTTTATTCGAGCTCGGCTAATCCCACGAATTCGGGTATACCCGGGTGTATTGAGGTTTGTGACTGTTTTCTGCCCGAGTGCATTGAGGTATTTTCCAGGCAGGGATTGAAGCATTTTATTCCCGCTGGCTGCAATGCTGCACAGTATATATATATATATAGCATTACAATTCATGAATTTATGCCATCTGGTAGACACGCGAAGCATTGCAGCCTATTAAATCCTAATCATTATCATTTAACAGATCAGCCGCCCGTCAGCCAGGCATGAACCCAGGCTGGGAAGGCAAACGCAATGGGGCTCATCAGAGGTGAGGAGCGGCGCATTCCAGGTATCTGCCAGGTACATACTGGGTATTTGCTCAAATAAAGTGTGTCGGTGCAGTAGGTGGTAGGATAGTCCAGGTCCGTTTAGCCATGATCAGGGGTTGGAGAAGTCGCCGTGGTTGAGGGTAAGACGAGGTCAATATCCAGAGAGGTTCATTTACAAGCCAGGTCGGTACACAAGAGGTTAATCTGAAAGACAAGACTGGAACAAGGCAAGGCACAACTGTAGGAAGCAGCGAGGCTACACCGAATTATGCTGAGCACTGACTGAGAGCAGGAACAGGGTATATGTAGGCAGACAGACAGGGGGTGGAGCGAGGGCGTGGCCCCAGCAGAAGCTGTGATAGGCTGCAGGAGACAAGAGGAACAAATGATGCTTGACACACAGCTGGAGATCATTGCATGTCGTCACATGCATGTGCCACATGCGAGAGGGGGGCAGAGCCAAGCTCTGTGGCAAGGGCTGAAGAGCTGCGGGTGCGAGTGCACTCTGTAATCAGAGTGGGGTTGCGCGCATGAGCGGAGAGTGGAGCAGCGGCAGCAGCAGTACTAGGAAAGGAGGGAACACATCAAAAAGGACATATGAAAAAATGACGGAATTCGCATAGACCGAGGCAGCTGAAGGCGATACGCCACAGGGTTGACCCTTTGAGGATGGTGAAGGGACCCAGGAATCTTGGAGATAGCTTCAGAGTGGGTGTCTTCAGTCTGATGTTTTTAGAAGACAGCCATACATTGTCTCCTGGCCTAAATTTGGGCACCTCTTGGCGATGACGGTCCGCCTGTCTCTTCTGTCTGAGGACTGCCTCTTTAAGAGTCTTTTGAATTTTCTTCCAAGAGTTTTGGAGAGAATCTACCCTGGAATCCGCTGCCGGTACTTCAGAAGGATTAGAGGACATAGGGAGGCGGGCAGTGTGAAAGCCATAGTTAACTGTAATGCCTGTATGCCCGCAGACCTGGCCAGTCCCCAGTACTGAGGTGGGTAGGGTTAACACACGCACCCACAGCAGTGAGGGTGTGCCCGGAGTGTGGTAGTGCGTTGCTGGGCCAGTAGAAAGATGGTTAGAGTATACTTGCAACGCCTTGGGATATAGAGTTTGGTTAGTGGTGTCCGTGTGCCAGAGTCTAGGGCAATAGAGAGCAGGATAGTGATGTCCGTAAGCCAGAGTCCAGGGATAACAGAAGTCAGCAAAGTCTTGTCTGAAAGCAGGGTTCAAGGGCAGAAGAGAGCAGGGTAATCCCATACAAGCAGAGGTCAAGCCAGGGAGATCCAGGGGTAAGCAGGAGCAGGAACAGAAGCTGGAAAACACAGGAGAGCCAAGCATAGGACTGCACACACAGAGGTTACAAAGAACTATGCAGAGCAAAGAGTTAGAGGACAGACAGGGGTTATAAAGGAGGGAACACCAATGGGAGAGAGAGGAGGAGCAGAAGGTGAAGTGAGAGGCAGCAGGGATAGGTGAGAAGGAGAGGAGGAGGAGACAGGTGAGTCAGAGAGGGAGATAGCCTGTACAGCATGAGAGGAGGAGCCAGGGGTCTGGGAAGGCCTACAAGAGGAGCATGTGCACGCGCCCTCTGTAAGGTTAGAGTGCGCGCGCACAGGCTGTGTCAAGAGGCGCGCGAAGCGCCGCGCCACAGGGGCACCCGCCGACGGCAGGGGGATAACAGAGGAGAGTTTGCAGGAGGTAAGGGGACCGGAGCAGGAGCATAGGGAGACCGTGAGCGGGAGTGCAGTAGAGGGGAACGGGAGACTGAGCAGACGCTGGGAGAGCATCAGGGGCTGCCGCAGAGGGATGGATACAGGAGGAGGAAGGAAGAACAGAACGGGGAGGCAAGGAAGGGACAAGAGAGGCAGGAGGGAGTGCAGCGCCAGGGACACATGGAGGGGAAGGAATCCCCTGAACCGTCACAGTATCCCCCCCTTGAGGATCGATCTCCGGGCGATCTAGCCATGGCTTCTGGGGAAATTTCAGATGGAATTGCGGAGGAGTTTGGGAGCATGGATGTGACGTGCTGGAACCTAAGAACGCTCTTCTGGACCACCCCTTCCAGTGGATGAGAAATTGGAGTTTATTTCTGGACCAAAGAGAGTCGATTAGAGAGTAAATTTCGTACTCTTGTTGTCCTATGGTAGTCACTGGGTTGGGTTTTCGGGAAGGATCCGGGAAGTGCGAGCTCTGAATGAAAGGTTTGAGTAAGGATTTATGGAACACAGAAGGAATCCTCATGGTGGGAGTCAGTGCTAGCCGGTAGGCGACCGGATTGATCTTTTCTATTATCTTGAAAGGGCCGAAAAATCTTGGGGACAACTTTGGAGACGGAGTCTTGAGCCTAATTTTCTTTGAGGACAACCACACTCTGTCACCGGGTTTGAACGAAGGACCTGGTTGGCGATGTCGATCTGCCTTAGTTTTTTGTCTAGAGACGGCAGTTTGTAGAGACTTAAGGATCCTCCTCCAAGAATTCTGAAGGGTCGTAACATGGGAGTCCCTGCGGGAACGCCAGAAGGGGGAGAGGAGAGGGGAAGACTGCTAGGGTGAAAACCGAAATTGATGAAAAAAGGAGATTCTTGTGTAGATTCATTCTTAAGAGAGTTGATAGCAAATTCGGCCCACGGTAACAGGTCCACCCAGTTGTCTTGCGACTCGGAGACGAAACATCTGAGATACTGCTCTAAGGTCTGATTCATCCTTTCAGTCTGACCACTGGTCTGAGGGTGATATCCGGAAGAAAAAAGAAGAGAAATCCCAAGTCTCTGGGAAAATGCATGCCAGAACTTAGAGATAAATTGAGAACCTCTGTCAGAGACAATTGAAATGGGAACGCCATGTAATCTGAAAATTTCCTTGGAAAAAATATCGGCCAAAGTAGCAGAATTAGGAAGACCCTTGAGGGGAATAAAGTGTGAGTGTTTAGAGCATCTGTCTACCACGACAAGAATGGTATTCATTCCCTTAGAGTTGGGAAGTTCGACAATGAAGTCCATGGAGATGTGTTTCCAATGTTGATCCGGGATGGGAAGAGGCATTAGAAGACCTGAAGGCTTGTGATGAGCAGATTTACTCTGGGCACATACCGGACAAGCACTAATGAAATAAAAAATGTCCTTGTTCATCTTAGGCCACCAAAATGTCCGTTTAATAAGATCCACTGTCCTCTTGAAGCCTGGATGACCGGCCGATCTAGAAGAATGTCCCCAAAGTAAAATCTTGTGGCGAAACCGTGGAGCTGCGTATAAGCGTCCCTCTGGTACCCTGCACCTGCTGGGAATGAGAACCTGAGCTTTGTTGATTTCATCCAACACATCGAAATTATTGGCAGAAATTATGCACTTGGCAGGGAGAATCGGTTCCGTGGATTCATTAGATTCGTTCTCCGTGGTGAACTGGCGAGAGAGAGCGTCCGCTTTGATATTTTTGGTACCAGGAATATACGAAATGGTATAGTTGAAACAGGGGAAAAAAATTACCAACGGGCCTGACGGGATCCTAACCGTCGAGCCCCCTCGATATACAGCAAATTTTGGTGGTCGGTGAGGATGGCAATAGGTTCCTTGGTGCCTTTTAAAATATGCCTCCACTCTTGAAGAGCCAATTTAATGGCCAAAAGCTCACGATTCCCAACATCATAATTTCTCTCGGCAGACGAGAATTTCTGAGAAAAAAAACCACAGGGATGGAGTTTTTCTTGGGGAGAGGGTCTCTGAGAAAGAACTGCAGCGGCTCCCACATCCGAGGCGTCAACTTCCAATGTGAAGGGAAGAGAGGTATCCGGGTGACGTAGGATGGGTGCAGAGACGAAGGCGTTTTTGAGAAACTCGAATGCGTCAATGGCTTCAGGAGACCAAGATGTGGGGTCGGCACCTTTTTTGGTCAAGGCAGTGATGGGGAGAGCAACGGAAGAAAAATTACGGATGAATTTCCTGTAATAATTGGAAAAACCGAGAAAACGCTGCACGGCCTTGAGAGAATTTGATCTAAGTTTTTAGAAAAAATGAGAATGTCATCCAGTATACGATAACAAATGTTCCCAATGCATCCCGGAAGATGTCGTTCATGAACTATTGGAAGACGGCAGGAGCATTGCATAAACCAAAGGGCATTACTAGATACTCATAATGTCCAGATCGCGTATTAAATGCGGTTTTCCACTCGTCCCCCTCCCTTATGCGAATGAGGTTATAGGCCCCTCTTAAATCGAGCTTGGAGAAGATAGAGGCTCCTTGGAGATGATCGAAAAGTTCAGAGATTAAGGGAAGGGGGTACCAATTCTTTACCGTGATTTTGTTGAGTCCGCGAAAGTCGATACAAGGTCTTTCGATCCATCCTTCTTCTTCACGCAGAAGAAGCCTGCCCCAGCGGGGGAGGTAGAATTGCGGATGAATCCTTTCTCCAAGTTTTCTTAGATGTAAGACGTCATAGCTTCGGTTTCTGGAACGGATAAAGGGTAAGATTTCGACTTCGGGAGGATGGTCCCTGGAATTAAATCGATAGGACAATCGTACGGACGATGGGGTGGCAGAACTTCAGCCTGTACTTTGTTGAACACATCCAGGAACTCATGATACACGGTCGGGAGAATCGAGAGATTGGAAGGAACGGAATCCAAACCGGCGAGCACCGCAACAGGAGGAGCCATAGGGATTGACTCAGCGGAGGAAGGCCACTGGATGGGCAAGGTCCCGGTCCAATCAATATGCGGATTGTGGAGTTGAAGCCAAGGCAATCCTAAAATAAGTTGAACGGTGGGAGAATGGAAGATATCAAAAACTATTATCTCTTTATGACCGTCGGCCAAGGTCAAAGTGAGAGGAATGGACTCCCAGATGATGAATGCTGGCTGGAGCGGGCGATTGTCGATGGCCTCGAGACCAATGGGTGCTTTTCTCTTGACCAGAGGAATTTGGTTCTCAGAAGCGAAGGTTTGATCCAGGAAGTTACCACCAGATCCAGAGTCAATGAAAGCTTTTACTTCCAATAGGAGGTGAGGGCCCTCCAGCATAGCAGGAAGCATAAACTTATTTGGGAGATCCTCAGGGAGAGAGGGGCAAGAAGAGACAGTACCCAGTAGAAACCCCTCTACCTTTACTGGGTGTTCCCGTTTCCCGGCTTCAGGGAACAGTTCTGGAGACAATGTTCCGAAGAACCACAGTAGAAACAGAGTCCCTTCTGATGGCGTCGCATTCTGTCTGTGGCCCGAAGTTGTTGGCTACCGATTGGCATCGGCTCTGGGGCGTCCAATGCCAGGAGAGGCGAAGAGGGCGACCTGTGAGAGACAAAAGGAGAAGAAAGAGAACGGGAACAGTGTCTTTCATGCCGTCGTTCCTGGGTGCGCTGGTCCATACGTACACTGAGAGTAATCAGTTCCTCCAGGGAGAAAGGCCGGGCATGAGTAGCAAGATCATTCTTCAAGGTGTCAGAGAGCCTGTGCCAGTAAGTGGCGACGAGTGCCTCATCATTCCATTGAGACTCCGCGGCGAGGGTACGGAACTCGATCGCGTACTTGGCAGCAGATCTTCGAGCCTGTGAGATATGAAAGAGAGAGAATGCTGGAATTCACTCCTAAATTTAGGGTAATCTTGGGTTAATTCAGTCTTATGTTCCCAGAGGGGAGAAGCCCAAGCGAGGGCATCACCGGTGAGCAAGGCGTAAATGTAAGCCACCTTAGAGCGGCCGGTAGGAAACTGAGAGGGAGACATTTCGAATTGCACCTCGCATTGGTTTAGGAATCCGCGGCAAGCGAGGGGGTCCCCATCATACCGGTTGGGCGGTGGAATACGGGGTCCAGCATTACTATAAGTCATAGCAACAGGGGGTGATGGAGCCACTGGAGTTTCCTGGATGGAGAGGTTAGCAAGTTGCTGGGAAACAGCGGTCAGCTGGTTGCTCATAAATTGTAAATGTTCCAAAGAAACACCTTGACCCACCTCAGGGTCTACATTTGTTGGGCTCTACATAATGTAACGCCTGTATGCCCGCAGACCTGGCTAGTCCCCAGTACTGAGGTGGGTAGGGTTAACACACGCACCCACAGTAATGAGGGCGTGCCCTGAGTGTGGTAGTGCATTGCCAGGCCTGTAGAAAGATGGTTAGAGTATACTTGCAACGCCTTGGGATATAGAGTTTGGTTAGTGATGGCCGTGTGCCAGAGTCTAGGGCAATAGAGAGCAGGATAGTGATGTCCGTAAGCAAGAGTCCAGGGATAACAGAAGTCAGCAAAGTCTTGTCTGTAAGCAGGGTTCAAGGGCAGAAGAGAGCAGGGTAATCAAATACAAGCAGAGGTCAAACCAGGGAGATCCAGGGGTAAGCAGGAGCAGGAACAGAAGCTGGAAATACAGGAGAGCCAAGCATAGAACTGCACACACAGAGGTTACAAAGAACTATGCAGAGCAAAGAGTTAGAGGACAGACAGGGGTTATAAAGGAGGGAACACCAATGGGAGAGAGAGGAGGAGCAGAAGGTGAAGTGAGAGGCAGCAGGGATAGGTGAGAAGGAGAGGAGGAGGAGACAGGTGAGTCAGAGAGGGAGATAGCCTGTACAGCATGAGAGGAGGAGCCAGGGGTCTGGGAAGGGCTGCAAGAGGAGCGTGTGCGCGTGCCCTCTGTAAGGTTAGAGTGCACGCGAACAGGCTGTGTCAAGAGGCGCATGGAGTGCCGCGCCGCAGGAGCACCACAAGGGCACCCGCCAAGGGCAGGGGGAGAACCGGAGGAGAGTCTGCAGGAGGTAAGGGGACCGGAGCGGGAGCAGAGGGAGACCGTGAGAGGGAGTGCTGTAGAGGAGAATGGGAGACTGAGAAGACGTGCGTGCCCTGCGGGGAACGCGCGCAGACGCTGGGAGTGCGTCAGGGGATGCCACAGAGGGACGGATACGGGAGGAGGAAGGAAGAACAGAACGGGGAGGCAAGGAAGGGACAAGAGAGGCAGGACGGAGCACAGCGCCAGGGTGTCTCGCCTGTATGCCCGCAGACCAAGCTAGACCCCAGTACTGAGGTGGGAACGGTATGATACCACACACCCACAGCAGTGGGAGCAAGCCCGGAGTGTGGTATAGCGTTGCTGGAAAGAGTTGTTAGAGCATACTTGCAATGCTTGGAGAGTGTCCGTAAGAATAGTCATGTCCGTTAGCCAATGTCCAGGGATCCAGAGGGTAGAATCGTCAGAGGGCAAGCCAGGTCCTAGGAAGCCAGAGGTCAGCGAAGTCGTACGTGTAGCAGAGTTCAAGGGATACCAGAGATCAGAGTAGTCCAGGGTCAGCAGGGGTCAAAGCCAGGGAAATCCAAAGTATCACAGGAGCAGGTAATAACAGGAGCACAGAGGGAGCACAGCATAGGTCAAGTACACACAGGGAAACAGGAACTATGCAGAGCGAGGAAGAGGTGGACAGACAGGGATTATAAAGGAAGGTGCACCAATGACAGAGAGGGGAGGAGTAGAGTGAGAAGTGGGTCTATTTTGATCTGGTTTGAAACTGATTGGCCGGCGAAGAACAGCAATTCTACTTGTTGCCAAGTAGAACAAAAGATAAACCAGTCAAACAAAAATTAAATGAACCCAAAAAGTGCACTGATGAAGTGCACTTAAAACAGAAGGGTTAAATCTAAAGAACCCTTGATGGGGGATACCGAGCAAAGCATACCGCCTAACGCCCACTGGGAGGCAAACTCTGAAACCGTCCTAGTAGACTCGGCGTACTAGTACTCTGCCCGAATACGGGAGTGCACCAGCGCCCAAAACATGGCCACGATGTTTGTTGGGACCCCCCCCTCCAAACACTGCTTCCTGGTTTTACAAATGGCTACCTTAGCCAATTCCAGGAGCAGGCTGACCAGGAGATCCCTAGGCTTATTGTTCAGGGACACTGGGCACCAAAAAATAAAAAGATGAGGGGAGAAGTGTAGCCAGAACCGCAGGAGAAGGCTCCTCAAGAAGGAAAAGAGGGGCTGCAGTCTGGCGCAACTCGAATAAATGTGATACACGGACTCCCGCTTGCCACAGAAGGGAAAGGCGGCAGGGGAGTCCGTGAAGTGTGCCAAGTATTCTCCTGTGCTCAGTGCGCCGTGGAGGACCCTCCAACTCAAATCACTGGCAGGACGGGGAACCAAGGATGAATAGAGATCCTTCCACCGGGGTCTCTCGCCCTCATTCGCAGGGAATACCCGCCTCCAGATAGTATCTGGGTGGGTGACAAGGGCGAGGTAATGCACTATATGGAGCACTAGAGAATACAGGTCTTTCCTCGGCATGCCGCGGAAACATGCCGGTGACATATCCTCCAACCTGCTGAGGTTGGGGGAAAGAGGAGCCCGAGGGGGTTGCCGTGGTTTGGGTTCCACGCAAAGATCCGGAGAGCTACGGTTGAAAGGTTGACAAGGCTCTCCGGTCTGCAATACCCCCTCAATGAAGGTGCGTGAGTCGGGGTGGATGGCATCTTTAATCTCCCGGATCAAACGATGAGGGACGCGGGCAGTACCCAGACCCATACGGGGCGCGAGCATCTCTGCCCTAACCCAGTCTCGCCGCTCAAAGTCCAGGAGATCCCCGACTCTGGTCACCTGCGCCAGGATTAGCCGGCGGCAAATAGAGGGTGAATCCAACATCCGAGCCCCCACTGCCGGATTATACAGCAGGGGCTCGGCGAGGAAATCAACCCATACCGCCTGTTCCTTCCTGGTCGCGGAGACCAGTTTCCAGGCCTTAAGTAAGTCCCAGTAGTATGCCGGCAGCACGGAGAGGTCTCTAC
Organism: Ascaphus truei; assembly: GCF_040206685.1. Lineage (NCBI taxonomy): Eukaryota > Metazoa > Chordata > Amphibia > Anura > Ascaphidae > Ascaphus > Ascaphus truei. The sequence goes on from NC_134484.1 coordinate 259,132,504, forward strand.
CTAAATCCTCGGGCCTGATGATAAACAGTTGCCGGTCATACCTCATATTGCGCAGCTGGCGAAAGAAACTGGTCGCCAGCTGCCACCACTGCGGAGACGATCAGCGAACGGTTTCTCTGCAGGTATTGGAGGCGGAAAGTGTGTAACTGGGAGCGGACACACACCACTCCCTGTCCACCCTCCTCCATGGGGAGACACGCAACTCCCGCAGAGACCCAATGCTTCCCCATCCAGAGAAAATCCATCAACTTCCTCTGGATCTTGTTGATAAATTCAGGGGTTGGACCCATGGCTATCAGCCGGTGCCATATCTGACTGGCCACCAGCTGGTTAATCACCAGGGTTCTTCCCCTGAGGGAAAGCATACTCGACAGATACACCCATGACCCCAGATTAGCAATGACCCGTTCTTCAAGATCACTGAAGTTTTCCGGGGCCGGGTTCTCCGCAGCAGACAGGTAGACTCCCAGATACTTGAGAGTATCGCTCTCCCACGAGACGCGGGGGGCAAGGAATCCACCTGTAAGGGACCCACCAGAATGCCAGAGCACTTGGACCAGTTGATCCGAGCAGAAGAGGCCGCGGTGTAGACCTCTTGGCACGCTTGTGCCCGCTCTAGATCATCTAGGTCCTGGGCCATGAGGAGCACGTCATCGGCATAAGCCGACAGGACTACCTGCATGTCGGGCTCCCGCAGCACCAGCCCAGTGAGCCTCCTCCTCAGTAGGCAGAGGAAGAGCTCAATGGCCAGCGCGTACAGTTGCCCAGACAGGGGGCACCCTTGACGTACTCCCCGACCAAACACAAAAGGTGCCATCAGGGACCAGTTGATCTTCACCAGACACTCTGCAGAGGCGTACAGCATCTGGAGAAAACCCACAAATTGTGGGCCGAAGCCAAACGCCTGTAGGGTCTGCATAAGGTAACGGTGATCCACTCTGTCAAACGCCTTCTCTTGATCTAGGGACAGGAAGGCGAGTGATAGACCAGTCCTCTGTGCGTAGTGCATCAGGTCCCGGACCAGAAAGATGTTGTCATGAATACTCCTGCCCGGGACAGTATAGGACTGGTCGGGATGAATCACCTCTCCCAGCACGGACTTGAGCCTCAGCGAAAGCGCTTTGGCTACGATCTTATAGTCCGTGCTGAGCAGTGAGACCGGTCGCCATTTAGAGATCTGGCGGAGATCTCCCTTCTTTGGCAGCAGAGACAGTATTGCCCGCCGACACGAAAGGGGTATCTCACCGGTCTCCAGGGCTTCCGCTAGGACCTCGGTGAAATCAGGTCCCAGCATCTCCCAGAAAAAACAGAAGAACTCCACAGTCAGCCCGTCTAGCCCCGGCGTTTTTCCGTGGGACATGAGATTGAGGGCTTCAGAGAGCTCGGCCAGAGTCAATGGTAACTCAAGCCGCTCCCTTCCATCCTCACCGACCGTGGGAATCCCCTCCCATAAGACCCTGCATTTACCTGCCTGGATGGACTCCGGAGAGAAAAGATTTACATAGAATCTCCGGGTTCTGTCCCGGATGCTCTCCAGGTCAGTCAGAGGGGTACCGTCCTCTGCCAACAAGCAGGTGATATGTCTACGGTTTCCCCTCTTTTTCTCCAGCGCGTAAAAGAGGCGCGACCCGCGATCCATCTCCCGAAGGAAGTGGATGCGGGATCGCACATACGCCCCCCGAGCTCTCCGATCTTCCAAGTCCCGGAGAGCGCACTTCCTCTCCACGTACATTCTCTGCAGGTATTGGTCTCCTGCCACAGACAACCGCTTCTCGAGATCGAGCACCTCCTCCCTGAGGGCCTCGATCTCAGCATTGCGCCGCCCGCTGGCACCTTTGGTGGTACTCCTGACACACGAGGCACAGATGAACCTTGCCTACGTCCCACCACTGCTCTAACGTGGCAAAGTCTGACCTGCAACCTGTCCAGGCCATCCAAAAGTCTCGGACCGATATCGCAAACCCCTTGTCCTCCAACAACGTATTGTTGAAGTGCCAATATGCAGCCGAGGGTGCTGCAGGTAGCAGCGTCACCGTCACGGACGCACAATTGTGGTCTGAAAATGGCGCCAGCCTAATGGCACTGGACTGGGCTCTTGACAGGCTGTGGCTGGAAATATACAACCTGTCGATCCGGGACCAGGACATCCGTTCACCCCTAAACACCCTAACATGGGTGAACTCAGTGGATGCCTCAGGATGTTGTTCTCGCCAGATGCCTACCAAGGAGTAGCGGGTGATGACCTCCCGCAAGGACGACGCAGAACACGGGTGTGGCTCCGGACCATTCCGGTCTTTCCGAGCCTCGAGGGTACAGTTAAAATCACCTCCGAGCACCACGTATTCATCCGCGTCGACTGTTTCCAGGTATTCAGACATTCTGATGAAGAACTGCCTTCTCAGGGGTCCGGTGGCAGGAGCATACACGTTCAGGAAATTAAACGTGTAGTCCTCGTGCCGGACCCTGAGATGCAACAGGCGACCTGGAACAACAGCTTTGGCAAGCAGCAGCTCTTGGTTGAAAGGACTCAGAGAACAGGGTCACCACCCCACTAGATGACGAAGTGAGGTGGCTGAAAAAGACCTTGCCTCGCCACTCCAAATGCCAGCTGGCTTCAACCTATGGAGTGGTATGGGTTTCCTGCAGGAAGCTCACAGAATACTTTCCCTTCTGTAAAAAGCAGAGTACTTGGAACCTGCGAAACCCATCCTTACAGCCATTCACGTTAAACGTACCGATGCTCAAAGCCATTGGTAGTCAAGAGTTTTGCTTTCCACAGGTGCTCAGGGTGCTACACCCCGAGAAGCCTTTATGTGGTCTCGCATCAATTTATGAAATTTCAGGACACGAAGATGGATAGGCCCAGAGATTTTGGCCTTGTGGTTAGCCCTGATGTATACTAAGAGAGAGTGGAGAATGACCATGGCATCCTTCCACCTTCCAAGGGCCAACTGCACCTTCGTTGTTCTGTGTTTGCAGAGGGTATCCTCCAGGAAACAATCTAGCTCCTGGGCAGGGATAATGGGGGTCAAAGAGTCCACCGCCTCCGCGGTGCCAGAGGACTCCTCACTGAGCCCCAACTCCCCGAGCTCCTCTTGACTGAAAAACTGAAGACCCCCGCCCTTCCCTGCGGGGGCCTTTCTCAGCCTTAGAGTGGGTCCCCTCCTCGGTGTTTCCACGAGGGGGTCCACTATATCCTCCACATCCAACCCCGGGTGGGATGTTCAGGGGTAGCTGGTGGCGGTATGGCGGAGGTAGCGGTCTCCCTAGTGTCCTCGGGGGCCAACGAGGCACACAGTGCCCTCCTGGTCTCCTCTACCGCCATGCGAACAAACGGGATGCCACGGGCGTTCGCATTAATCGCGGGTGGGCACTTTTTAGCAAGTACCTCATAGGGAGGGTCCAGCCCAGCAGTCGCCTCCAACAAAGTGCCCGACCTAAACTCCTCACCAGGAGAGCTCACATCTGGTATCTCCCAGATGCAAAAGAAAGTGCTCGCTAAAACACCCTCACCCACACCCGCCTCCCCCGCTCCACCCTCCAAACCCCCAACCACGGGGGTCAGCCCTAGCCCATCCCCTTCTTCCGGTGACACAAACGGGGCTCAGCCTCAGGTGTGCCACCCGAAGGCAGCACAGCTGGAGGGGGATCCTGGCCGACCTCCAAGTCCCCGAAGACAACTGCGTCCGGCGCGGCAGTTTCACCGAAATACAGGTCCCCGGGGGATGTTCTCCAACTGAGAGGGGTGTTGGACTTTTCCCCAACGTTTATATCTAGGGGCAAGGCCTTATGTTTTTGTTCACTTTGGCCTTCCACCCCAGAGACGTCGGGTACCTCCTCCTGCATTCCCTCTAGATCTTCGAGGGTGGGGGGTTGTAAAATGATGAGATCCGGCTCACACTGGATAATCCTAACCAGTGGGCCAGATGGAGCCACCTTGTGCGGAACTGATGTTTCGTTCCGCTTCAGAGACATCCGAGGGTGAATGTAATACGGTTCACCCTCCTCGACCTCCTCAATCACCCTCTTGTTTTTTGTTTTAAAAGGCTTCTTCCTGGGGGGTGATTCCCCAGGAGAGGGTGGCGCTACCTCCATATCAGGAGCTTCCTCCCGCTCCCCCGCCCTGTACGGTGCTTACATTGGGGGTAAGGTGTTCTTGGGGGGGGGACAGCGACAACAGAGGGTGACTGTTGTGGGGTGACTTTTTTCTTCTCCCTCTTTTTTGGGGGGAGAGGTTCAGATGTCACTGTTTGAGTTGGGGCAGTGACATCTTCTGCGGTCCCAAGGGGGGCCTGGGCCCTCAAGGGCTTTTCCTTCTCCCTCTTTCTTTGGGGGAGAGGTGTAGACGTCACTGTCCGAGATGGGGCAGCGACATCTCCTGCGGTCCCAGGGGGGGCCTGGGCCCCCGAGGGCTCCGCTGCGGTGGGTGCAGCGGTACAGGGTGTTTCCTCCCAGGGGGAGACAGCAATAACAGAGGGTGGCCGCTCCATGGCAACCCACTGTCCTTCCCTCCGCTCTCCAGGGAGAGGTGCAGAAGTCACTGTTCCAGATGGGACAGCGACATCTCTTGTTGTCCCACCGGGGACTTGGGCCCTCAAGGTCCCCGCTGTGGTAGGTACAGCGGTACCGGGTGTCTTGGCAGAGGGAGGGGCGGGTGCAGGAGTTGGGATAGTTCCTCTGTTCCCTTTGGGGCAACTCCTGCGAGTATGCCCCAGCTCCTTGCACAAATAGCACCTTACCCCCTCTGTGCCATAGTACCCGGTGTATGTTATGCCCTCATAGGGCACCCCAAAAGAACCCTCCACAGATTCTGTGCTCCCCGGCAGCAGCACTTGTACCTGCCACCTAAAAGAGAGCACGTGCCTCAGCACTCTATCCCTGCAGCCCAGCGGAATTTTTGTTATGGGAGATTTAATATCTCCAAGGGCTTGCAGGCGTGGGCGCATGAGGCTGTCTGGGATGAAGGGGGGCACATTGGACAGAATGATTTTTGTGCCTAACCCCTCCATGGGTTCTATGGGGATGTAGATCCCCCCTACACTGATGCCTTTCTGCACCAGGGTGTGGGTGGCAGCCAGCGTACAGAGGAAGAAAATGCCCCTCCCATACATCTTGCTGGCCGCCACCACAGCAGAGGGACCCACAACGTCTGCCACAGCCCTCACATAGATCTCCATGTTAAGGCCAGGTGACATTGGGCAACTCACCCCAAGCTTCCTGCTCACACCGGGCGTGGCCCCAGCGTTGTTGTTGCTGGGGTCAACGCCTGCAGCTGCCACCTGCACCCATGTTGGAACTGGGACTGCAGGGGTTAAACTGACAACAGGAGCAGGGGGAGGTGTGGCCAGGGCACTGGATGTACCAGGCCTCGGGCTGTGGTTATTGATCCTAGGGGCCCCAGTTTTTGGGGTCCAATGTCCAGGTGTGGCCCCCATTACTGCACTAGTCCTATTCCCCCCAGGCATGATAAAATAAGCCTCTAAGTAAGGGGAGGAAATAGTGCTTAGGGAGAGAGATGAAAACAAACAGAAAGTGAACTGCGCTCTAATAATTGTGAACAAAGTGGTGTTATCTTACAGTGATTAAGTGATTAATTAAATATATAACCTGTTACTTGGTGAAGGTGTGCAGCTGTATTCGTGGAATGGCTCCACATACCAACTAGAAGAACAAATACAAAAGAAACAGCGCAAAAGACCTCATAGTGTAGTATGAATATAAAATTATATTATTATAACAGGTGAGTATTGCACGTACATCAGATTGAATAATTACTGGCAGTACATGTATATGGACATGTTACCAATCAGCCACGAGTGGAATGGGTTGTCTTCACGTGGGTAGAATCTCCTTCCCCTCTCCTCTGATGGATCAAGGCGGCCGTGGTGTGTGTTATTGACCCGGCATCCAACTGCAGCAGTCCGGTGGAATTCGTCTGCTTCACAGCTGTTGGTTCAGCGGGGCAGGCTCGCGGCATCCAATTCCAGCAGCCCGATGGGAATCCTCTACTGCACGGCTGTTGAAACAGCAAGATAGGCTTTTCCTCTGTGTCTCACGGCGTGTGTCGGCGTGTGACGTCTAATTCAGGCGCGCGTCTAGTGACGTCATCCGGTGGCGTCTGCACGAACTCAGCCGATCAGGGAGACAGCGGGCAGGAACGGGGATGAAGTGATGGGTGTATACAGGATACAAAAGCACAGTGGGTAGTCCAGAGAAGCGCCCTCTTATCCAACGCGTTTCGTACTATTAGAGTACTTCTTCAGGGTGTCGGAGGTGTCTAGAGGTGCGCTTCTTATACCAGTCCCTGTCTTGTGATTGGCTGTTTATTTTGAGTCCAGCCTCTCATCAAGTGGAGGGAAAATTAAAGGGATAAGCCCTCTAAACATGGGAAACGGGTTAAAAAACTTTATTTAAACACAATATTCCATATGCTAAAAGATAAAAGAAACAAAGATTAATACAACATAAAATGTATAATGTTAAATACATTCCTATGCTAGCGGAAGTAAGATTAAAGGGAGGATAGTTTGCATAGACTAGATCCCAATAGAGATACATTTAGAAGTGTTATGGAGACCATGTGGATGTATAGTGCCTAAAATTATAAATACAAAGATTCGTTCAGCCACACGGATATGTTGTACGGTATTAGTATAAAGACCAGACGTCTATTTCCTCATTCAAACCCAACGGGGAAAGTGTTTGTAATTTATATATCCAAACACTTTCTTGTCTAGAGAGCATTTTAACTCTATCTCCCCCCCGTCGACCTGCAGGGACAGTTTGAATACCAATGAATCGAAGACTGCTCTCATCACTGTTGTGTTTTAACTTAAAGTGTCTGGAGACACTATGGTTTTCTAATCCTAGTTTTATATTCCTAGCATGCTCCAGGATTCTCACTCTAAGATAGCGTTTAGTTCGACCAACGTATTGGTATCCGCAGGGACATTGGAGAAGGTATACTACATAAGTGGATTTGCATGATATACAGTCTTTGACCACAAAATTTTCTTTTGTAGTTTTTGAGGAAAAATGTTTTCGTTCTGAATTTAGCAGTTTACAAGCCTTACATTTACCACAACTATAGTTTCCGCTTGGTTTCTTTGGTAACCATAAACCCTCAGATGTGGAGGTATTAGACAATCCTATGTCACTTGGTGCCAAATAGTGCTTTAAACTTTTGGCCTTGCGGTAAATGAAGGTAGGTTGTGGGGGAAGACAAGATCCAAGAATGGGGTCATTGCACAGAATATTCCAATTTTTCTTTATTATATTCTGAATCGTTAAACTTGTCGAATTGTATTCTGTAATGAAGGGAATTGTTATTATATTGTCTTCTGTGTTGGCATCTTTCTTTTTAATAAAGTCTTTTTTCACCACTTTTTGTGTCAGAAGTGATTCCCTATCCATATTACAGACCTTTTCTAATGATCTTATTAAAAGAGCTCTATCGTAACCACGTTCTATGAATTTGTCAAATAGAACAATTGATTGATGTTCAAAGTCAATTTGTTGACTACAGTTGCGTTTGATTCGCATAAATTGACTTACAGGTATATTATCAATCCAGGACCTTTTGTGGTTACTGGATGATAATATGAAACTGTTCGTGTCCACCTTTTTAAAAAAAGTTTTGGTATTAATACATAAACCAGTTTTGGATTCTAGACTAAGATCTAAAAAGTTAATTTCATTTTTATGGGTTTCCGCGGTGAACTTTAGGTTAAATTCATTAGTGTTCAAATAGATTTTGAACTGCTCTAAGGTAGTCTCATCACCCTCCCATATACATAGCACGTCATCAATATATCTCTGCCAACTAATTACATGGTTTGCAAATGGATTGTTATTCCAGATGTGGAGATCTTCCCATACTCCCATGTAAATGTTGGCGTAGCTAGGGGCAAAGCGTGTCCCCATAGCTGTGCCACACAACTGGATGTAATATTGATTCATAAAGAGAAAATAGTTGTGTGACAAGATATACTGAATGGCGTCTATGATAAATTCGCAATTAAGGGGATGTAATTCTACATCTTTGGATATTATTTCTCTAATAGCATTAATACCTCTATTGTGAGGAATACAGGTGTACAGTGACTGTACATCAAAGGTTGCCCATCTGTATTCCTCCTTCCAAATTTTTGTTTTTAATGAATTCAGAACGGCAGTAGTATCTTTTACATAGGAGGGCAAAACCTTTACATATTTTTGTAAAAAATAATCTACATACTGAGATAGATTTGCCGTTAGGGAATTAATGCCAGAAATAATAGGTCTGCCAGGTGGAATTTTCAAATTTTTATGTATTTTTGGCAGGTGGTAGTAAACTGGAATTCGTGGAAACTCAACATAAAGAAAACAGTATTCTGATTTAGTTAGTACTGTGGACTCTACAGCTTCATCAAGAAGAGTTTTTAACTCCAATAGGAAATCATTAGTAGGATTGTGTGAAAGTTTACCGTAATAAACGGGATCATCAAGTATACGGAATGCCTCCATTTCGTAGTCATTTCTATTTTGGAGGACAATTCCCCCACCTTTGTCTGCTTGTTTTATGATCAGACTCTTATTATCTTGTAATTCTTTAACTGCTTGATGTTCTTTGAACGTCAAATTATGTTTTATGTCTGTGAATTTAAAGTCTTTAACCATTTGAGTAAATTCATTGTTAACAACATTAAAAAACGAATCTATAAAACTGCCTTTGCTGTGTGCAGGATAAAATCTAGATTGTGGTTTAAAATCGGTATGTTGGCATAATGTATCAACTTGGTTCTCCCTAACGCATATCTGATCAATCTCTATATTAGGCTGATCAATACCTAATTTGTTCCTCATAAAGTGCCTTTTTAAGGTCAAATTCCTAGTGAATTTGTGCAAGTCAGTGAACAGTTGGAAACCATTGGGTCCACTTGACTGAGAGAATTTAAGGCCTTTATTAAGAACTTGCTCCTGATGAGAAGTCAAGGCAACAGAGGATAGGTTGAATATGCCTTTTGATTTATTTATGTTAGGGTCTATCTCGATTCTCTTCTTTGTTTGGGATTTCCAGCCTCCCCTAGTCCCTCTTCGGGTGAGTGGTGCCTTTTTTGAGTGCGTATTGGCTTTGGACTCTGTTTTTTCTTGTCTAGTTTCCCCCCTTCCGTTGGACCCAAGTACCGAGACTTGAGTGCCTCCAGAAAAAGGGAACGTGAAGGGGATTGGCGGCCAGAGTCTATTCTTGGGGGTGTTGTAGCCCTTTTGTATTGGTCTCTATGGTGTTCTTTGTAGTAGGTATCTCTATATTGTGTCTCTTTCGGTTCATATCTAGTATTAGAATTATCTCTCTTCCTTTCTTGATAGTTCTTAGAACTATCTCTTCTTTTATTAGAACTAAATCTCCTTTTATTTTGATTTTGTTTACCATAGTTACTCCTAGGATGATATTTAAGAGTATGTTGGTGATCTCTCTTGTTTTTATTACTATAATTTCCTCCCTCAGTCTGATAATTATCAGTTTTCTGTTTTTGTTCATTTTTATGGTGTTGTTCTTTAGGGGGAATTTGACCGTTACTAGGTATACCTTTTTCTCTCTCAAATTTTGCCCAATCTTTTTGTCTTCCGTTATCATAGTCGTGTTTGTCACGATAGAATTTCTTTTGTTTGTTTAACATTATTTCCTCCGTAGTTGACTCTAAAGTCATTTTGAGTTCGCATTCTAATTTGGAACAATCTTGATGTAATACAAGGGGTTCCAAAATTAAAATCTTTCTACCAATATCTTTTTCTAGTTCAGCAATGCTTTTGCTACGTTCATAGATAATCAATCTCATTAACTCTCTAGAACATTCTTCCTGTATTCTATCCCATTCTTTCATGAAGTGGACGTTATCTCTTCCAAATGTAGGATTTTTAGAGAAACGTAATCCACGTGGCACCCTGCCACAATCCAGGTATCTTTGAATCGTATTTCGATCCAACCATTGTCTGCTCTCAGTCAGCAATAAGTTCTCTAATTGTTTAAAATGAACTTCAATGGTGACCTCGTCAGAATCCGCCTCAAAGACACTGGATTCATCTTTAAACATGGCATCAAAAAGGGCAGTCCTTTTTTCCCTACAACTTGATAGTGTCCATGCCATGATTAATGCAATAACTAAATAAACAATGTACAACAATCACAGTGCAGCAGTAGTGAGCATAAAGTGATGAAAACAAACAGAAAGTGAACTGCGCTCTAATAATTGTGAACAAAGTGGTGTTATCTTACAGTGATTAAGTGATTAATTAAATATATAACCTGTTACTTGGTGAAGGTGTGCAGCTGTATTCGTGGAATGGCTCCACATACCAACTAGAAGAACAAATACAAAAGAAACAGCGCAAAAGACCTCATAGTGTAGTATGAATATAAAATTATATTATTATAACAGGTGAGTATTGCACGTACATCAGATTGAATAATTACTGGCAGTACATGTATATGGACATGTTACCAATCAGCCACGAGTGGAATGGGTTGTCTTCACGTGGGTAGAATCTCCTTCCCCTCTCCTCTGATGGATCAAGGCGGCCGTGGTGTGTGTTATTGACCCGGCATCCAACTGCAGCAGTCCGGTGGAATTCGTCTGCTTCACAGCTGTTGGTTCAGCGGGGCAGGCTCGCGGCATCCAATTCCAGCAGCCCGATGGGAATCCTCTACTGCACGGCTGTTGAAACAGCAAGATAGGCTTTTCCTCTGTGTCTCACGGCGTGTGTCGGCGTGTGACGTCTAATTCAGGCGCGCGTCTAGTGACGTCATCCGGTGGCGTCTGCACGAACTCAGCCGATCAGGGAGACAGCGGGCAGGAACGGGGATGAAGTGATGGGTGTATACAGGATACAAAAGCACAGTGGGTAGTCCAGAGAAGCGCCCTCTTATCCAACGCGTTTCGTACTATTAGAGTACTTCTTCAGGGATATCGGAGGTGTCTAGAGGTGCGCTTCTTATACCAGTCCCTGTCTTGTGATTGGCTGTTTATTTTGAGTCCAGCCTCTCATCAAGTGGAGGGAAAATTAAAGGGATAAGCCCTCTAAACATGGGAAACGGGTTAAACAACTTTATTTAAACATAATATTCCATATGCTAAAAGATAAAAGAAACAAAGATTAATACAACATAAAATGTATAATGTTAAATACATTCCTATGCTAGCGGAAGTAAGATTAAAGGGAGGATAGTTTGCATAGACTAGATCCCAATAGAGATACATTTAGAAGTGTTATGGAGACCATGTGGATGTATAGTGCCTAAAATTATAAATACAAAGATTCGTTCAGCCACACGGATATGTTGTACGGTATTAGTATAAAGACCAGACGTCTATTTCCTCATTCAAACCCAACGGGGAAAGTGTTTGTAATTTATATATCCAAACACTTTCTTGTCTAGAGAGCATTTTAACTCTATCTCCCCCCCGTCGACCTGCAGGGACAGTTTGAATACCAATGAATCGAAGACTGCTCTCATCACTGTTGTGTTTTAACTTAAAGTGTCTGGAGACACTATGGTTTTCTAATCCTAGTTTTATATTCCTAGCATGCTCCAGGATTCTCACTCTAAGATAGCGTTTAGTTCGACCAACGTATTGGTATCCGCAGGGACATTGGAGAAGGTATACTACATAAGTGGATTTGCATGATATACAGTCTTTGACCACAAAATTTTCTTTTGTAGTTTTTGAGGAAAAATGTTTTCGTTCTGAATTTAGCAGTTTACAAGCCTTACATTTACCACAACTATAGTTTCCGCTTGGTTTCTTTGGTAACCATAAACCCTCAGATGTGGAGGTATTAGACAATCCTATGTCACTTGGTGCCAAATAGTGCTTTAAACTTTTGGCCTTGCGGTAAATGAAGGTAGGTTGTGGGGGAAGACAAGATCCAAGAATGGGGTCATTGCACAGAATATTCCAATTTTTCTTTATTATATTCTGAATCGTTAAACTTGTCGAATTGTATTCTGTAATGAAGGGAATTGTTATTATATTGTCTTCTGTGTTGGCATCTTTCTTTTTAATAAAGTCTTTTTTCACCACTTTTTGTGTCAGAAGTGATTCCCTATCCATATTACAGACCTTTTCTAATGATCTTATTAAAAGAGCTCTATCGTAACCACGTTCTATGAATTTGTCAAATAGAACAATTGATTGATGTTCAAAGTCAATTTGTTGACTACAGTTGCGTTTGATTCGCATAAATTGACTTACAGGTATATTATCAATCCAGGACCTTTTGTGGTTACTGGATGATAATATGAAACTGTTCGTGTCCACCTTTTTAAAAAAAGTTTTGGTATTAATACATAAACCAGTTTTGGATTCTAGACTAAGATCTAAAAAGTTAATTTCATTTTTATGGGTTTCCGCGGTGAACTTTAGGTTAAATTCATTAGTGTTCAAATAGATTTTGAACTGCTCTAAGGTAGTCTCATCACCCTCCCATATACATAGCACGTCATCAATATATCTCTGCCAACTAATTACATGGTTTGCAAATGGATTGTTATTCCAGATGTGGAGATCTTCCCATACTCCCATGTAAATGTTGGCGTAGCTAGGGGCAAAGCGTGTCCCCATAGCTGTGCCACACAACTGGATGTAATATTGATTCATAAAGAGAAAATAGTTGTGTGACAAGATATACTGAATGGCGTCTATGATAAATTCGCAGTTAAGGGGATGTAATTCTACATCTTTGGATATTATTTCTCTAATAGCATTAATACCTCTATTGTGAGGAATACAGGTGTACAGTGACTGTACATCAAAGGTTGCCCATCTGTATTCCTCCTTCCAAATTTTTGTTTTTAATGAATTCAGAACGGCAGTAGTATCTTTTACATAGGAGGGCAAAACCTTTACATATTTTTGTAAAAAATAATCTACATACTGAGATAGATTTGCCGTTAGGGAATTAATGCCAGAAATAATAGGTCTGCCAGGTGGAATTTTCAAATTTTTATGTATTTTTGGCAGGTGGTAGTAAACTGGAATTCGTGGAAACTCAACATAAAGAAAACAGTATTCTGATTTAGTTAGTACTGTGGACTCTACAGCTTCATCAAGAAGAGTTTTTAACTCCAATAGGAAATCATTAGTAGGATTGTGTGAAAGTTTACCGTAATAAACGGGATCATCAAGTATACGGAATGCCTCCATTTCGTAGTCATTTCTATTTTGGAGGACAATTCCCCCACCTTTGTCTGCTTGTTTTATGATCAGACTCTTATTATCTTGTAATTCTTTAACTGCTTGATGTTCTTTGAACGTCAAATTATGTTTTATGTCTGTGAATTTAAAGTCTTTAACCATTTGAGTAAATTCATTGTTAACAACATTAAAAAACGAATCTATAAAACTGCCTTTGCTGTGTGCAGGATAAAATCTAGATTGTGGTTTAAAATCGGTATGTTGGCATAATGTATCAACTTGGTTCTCCCTAACGCATATCTGATCAATCTCTATATTAGGCTGATCAATACCTAATTTGTTCCTCATAAAGTGCCTTTTTAATGTCAAATTCCTAGTGAATTTGTGCAAGTCAGTGAACAGTTGGAAACCATTGGGTCCACTTGACTGAGAGAATTTAAGGCCTTTATTAAGAATTTGCTCCTGATGAGAAGTCAAGGCAACAGAGGATAGGTTGAATATGCCTTTTGATTTATTTATGTTAGGGTCTATCTCGATTCTCTTCTTTGTTTGGGATTTCCAGCCTCCCCTAGTCCCTCTTCGGGTGAGTGGTGCCTTTTTTGAGTGCGTATTGGCTTTGGACTCTGTTTTTTCTTGTCTAGTTTCCCCCCTTCCGTTGGACCCAAGTACCGAGACTTGAGTGCCTCCAGAAAAAGGGAACGTGAAGGGGATTGGCGGCCAGAGTCTATTCTTGGGGGTGTTGTAGCCCTTTTGTATTGGTCTCTATGGTGTTCTTTGTAGTAGGTATCTCTATATTGTGTCTCTTTCGGTTCATATCTAGTATTAGAATTATCTCTCTTCCTTTCTTGATAGTTCTTAGAACTATCTCTTATTTTATTAGAACTAAATCTAATCTATTAGAACGAAATCCCAAACAAAGAAGAGAATCGAGATAGACCCTAACATAAATAAATCAAAAGGCATATTCAACCTATCCTCTGTTGCCTTGACTTCTCATCAGGAGCAAGTTCTTAATAAAGGCCTTAAATTCTCTCAGTCAAGTGGACCCAATGGTTTCCAACTGTTCACTGACTTGCACAAATTCACTAGGAATTTGACCTTAAAAAGGCACTTTATGAGGAACAAATTAGGTATTGATCAGCCTAATATAGAGATTGATCAGATATGCGTTAGGGAGAACCAAGTTGATACATTATGCCAACATACCGATTTTAAACCACAATCTAGATTTTATCCTGCACACAGCAAAGGCAGTTTTATAGATTCGTTTTTTAATGTTGTTAACAATGAATTTACTCAAATGGTTAAAGACTTTAAATTCACAGACATAAAACATAATTTGACGTTCAAAGAACATCAAGCAGTTAAAGAATTACAAGATAATAAGAGTCTGATCATAAAACAAGCAGACAAAGGTGGGGGAATTGTCCTCCAAAATAGAAATGACTACGAAATGGAGGCATTCCGTATACTTGATGATCCCGTTTATTACGGTAAACTTTCACACAATCCTACTAATGATTTCCTATTGGAGTTAAAAACTCTTCTTGATGAAGCTGTAGAGTCCACAGTACTAACTAAATCAGAATACTGTTTTCTTTATGTTGAGTTTCCACGAATTCCAGTTTACTACCACCTGCCAAAAATACATAAAAATTTGAAAATTCCACCTGGCAGACCTATTATTTCTGGCATTAATTCCCTAACGGCAAATCTATCTCAGTATGTAGATTATTTTTTACAAAAATATGTAAAGGTTTTGCCCTCCTATGTAAAAGATACTACTGCCGTTCTGAATTCATTAAAAACAAAAATTTGGAAGGAGGAATACAGATGGGCAACCTTTGATGTACAGTCACTGTACACCTGTATTCCTCACAATAGAGGTATTAATGCTATTAGAGAAATAATATCCAAAGATGTAGAATTACATCCCCTTAACTGCGAATTTATCATAGACGCCATTCAGTATATCTTGTCACACAACTATTTTCTCTTTATGAATCAATATTACATCCAGTTGTGTGGCACAGCTATGGGGACACGCTTTGCCCCTAGCTACGCCAACATTTACATGGGAGTATGGGAAGATCTCCACATCTGGAATAACAATCCATTTGCAAACCATGTAATTAGTTGGCAGAGATATATTGATGACGTGCTATGTATATGGGAGGGTGATGAGACTACCTTAGAGCAGTTCAAAATCTATTTGAACACTAATGAATTTAACCTAAAGTTCACCGCGGAAACCCATAAAAATGAAATTAACTTTTTAGATCTTAGTCTAGAATCCAAAACTGGTTTATGTATTAATACCAAAACTTTTTTTAAAAAGGTGGACACGAACAGTTTCATATTATCATCCAGTAACCACAAAAGGTCCTGGATTGATAATATACCTGTAAGTCAATTTATGCGAATCAAACGCAACTGTAGTCAACAAATTGACTTTGAACATCAATCAATTGTTCTATTTGACAAATTCATAGAACGTGGTTACGATAGAGCTCTTTTAATAAGATCATTAGAAAAGGTCTGTAATATGGATAGGGAATCACTTCTGACACAAAAAGTGGTGAAAAAAGACTTTATTAAAAAGAAAGATGCCAACACAGAAGACAATATAATAACAATTCCCTTCATTACAGAATACAATTCGACAAGTTTAACGATTCAGAATATAATAAAGAAAAATTGGAATATTCTGTGCAATGACCCCATTCTTGGATCTTGTCTTCCCCCACAACCTACCTTCATTTACCGCAAGGCCAAAAGTTTAAAGCACTATTTGGCACCAAGTGACATAGGATTGTCTAATACCTCCACATCTGAGGGTTTATGGTTACCAAAGAAACCAAGCGGAAACTATAGTTGTGGTAAATGTAAGGCTTGTAAACTGCTAAATTCAGAACGAAAACATTTTTCCTCAAAAACTACAAAAGAAAATTTTGTGGTCAAAGACTGTATATCATGCAAATCCACTTATGTAGTATACCTTCTCCAATGTCCCTGCGGATACCAATACGTTGGTCGAACTAAACGCTATCTTAGAGTGAGAATCCTGGAGCATGCTAGGAATATAAAACTAGGATTAGAAAACCATAGTGTCTCCAGACACTTTAAGTTAAAACACAACAGTGATGAGAGCAGTCTTCGATTCATTGGTATTCAAACTGTCCCTGCAGGTCGACGGGGGGGAGATAGAGTTAAAATGCTCTCTAGACAAGAAAGTGTTTGGATATATAAATTACAAACACTTTCCCCGTTGGGTTTGAATGAGGAAATAGACGTCTGGTCTTTATACTAATACCGTACAACATATCCGTGTGGCTGAACGAATCTTTGTATTTATAATTTTAGGCACTATACATCCACATGGTCTCCATAACACTTCTAAATGTATCTCTATTGGGATCTAGTCTATGCAAACTATCCTCCCTTTAATCTTACTTCCGCTAGCATAGGAATGTATTTAACATTATACATTTTATGTTGTATTAATCTTTGTTTCTTTTATCTTTTAGCATATGGAATATTGTGTTTAAATAAAGTTTTTTAACCCGTTTCCCATGTTTAGAGGGCTTATCCCTTTAATTTTCCCTCCACTTGATGAGAGGCTGGACTCAAAATAAACAGCCAATCACAAGACAGGGACTGGTATAAGAAGCGCACCTCTAGACACCTCCGATATCCCTGAAGAAGTACTCTAATAGTACGAAACGCGTTGGATAAGAGGGCGCTTCTCTGGACTACCCACTGTGCTTTTGTATCCTGTATACACCCATCACTTCATCCCCGTTCCTGCCCGCTGTCTCCCTGATCGGCTGAGTTCGTGCAGACGCCACCGGATGACGTCACTAGACGCGCGCCTGAATTAGACGTCACACGCCGACACACGCCGTGAGACACAGAGGAAAAGCCTATCTTGCTGTTTCAACAGCCGTGCAGTAGAGGATTCCCATCGGGCTGCTGGAATTGGATGCCGCGAGCCTGCCCCGCTGAACCAACAGCTGTGAAGCAGACGAATTCCACCGGACTGCTGCAGTTGGATGCCGGGTCAATAACACACACCACGGCTGCCTTGATCCATCAGAGGAGAGGGGAAGGAGATTCTACCCACGTGAAGACAACCCATTCCACTCGTGGCTGATTGGTAACATGTCCATATACATGTACTGCCAGTAATTATTCAATCTGATGTACGTGCAATACTCACCTGTTATAATAATATAATTTTATATTCATACTACACTATGAGGTCTTTTGCGCTGTTTCTTTTGTATTTGTTCTTAGGGAGAGAGATGCAGAGAGGAAAACTGTCCCTTTAAGAACCAATTAACTATCTCTGCACAGGGAGGGGAAGAAAAACAGCTTTTTAAAAACCTGCTGTAATCTTCTCTTTTCTCCCCTTATTATTTAACTCTCTCTCTTACAAGAAACCACACCACAATATTGAAGGTTTTAAAGTAAGACACAGAGCTCCCAAAAATTGCAAATGACAAAGGAAATCAGGCTTAAAAAATAAAAAAAATAAAAAGGGGAAAATTGAAGAAAATAAACAACCAGGGGTAGGTGAGATGAGAGGGGTTGAGACTCCAGTTTCC
The DNA here is from genome assembly GCF_040206685.1 of Ascaphus truei. Classification (NCBI taxonomy): domain Eukaryota; kingdom Metazoa; phylum Chordata; class Amphibia; order Anura; family Ascaphidae; genus Ascaphus; species Ascaphus truei. The sequence goes on from NC_134484.1 coordinate 259,150,286, forward strand.
AGCCAGCCACAGTGTAGCTTTGCTGGGTTAAACCACTGCAGCCTCTGGGTGAAAAACAAAAACGGTTTTTAAACCTGAATATACACCCAAAACCCTCTGCAAAACTCACAGTATACTCCAAGTATACTCCCCCACAGATCCACAGCAAAATATACCAAATAAAGAAAGAATAAAGCTGATTCCTTACCAAATGCCTGGGAGCTCTTCAAACATGCTTCTGAGTGAGAAGCTGGAGATAGGTCAGGGGAAGAAGAGGAGGAGACAGAAGGGGCAGTCAGGGGAATGGCCTGTACAGCTTCGGAGGCAGAGACAGGGGAAAGCTGATAAGAAGCGTCTGTGTGAGCATCCCCTGTAAGCTGGGGATGTGCGCACAGGTTGCAACACAGACGCTGCCCGCACGGAGAAGGGGAAGACCGCAGGAGGAGGACGGAGCCAAGAGGAGGGGAACGCATGCAAGGCCTGTGCCAGTGCGATGGCCAGCAAGGGCAGGGAGGAGCATGCATGCGCGTCCTCCGTGGGCTGAGGGGACGCGCGCACCAGGCGCGTGGAGCGCCGCGGGCACCACGTGAGGAGGAGGCAATGGGACGGATGGCACCACAGGGGAAGATAACGGAGCTACAGCGGGGGAGATGGAGCGGGGAGGATCAAGGCAAGGGTTAAGGGAGCGTGTGGGTATGTGGGACCTGCGGGGGACGCGCTGCGGTAAGGGGAGAGAGGTAGAAGGTGAAGGAGAGGAGTGAGAAGGAATAGAAAGGGTGACAGGAGATGGGAGAGAGGGACAAGGAAGGAATGAATCTCCTTAGTCGTCACACAGAGACATATTGAGGGGAAGGAATCCCATGAACCGTCACATTAACATAGAAGGGCGACTCCTGGTTGGACTCGTTCCTGAGGGAGTGGTGAGCGAATTCAGCCCATGGGAGTAGATCCACTGGTTATTTCCAGTCACCCCTGACAAAACCTCTTTACAGGAACTAAAAATAAGGTTACTATTGGCCCCAATAAAATACAGATGCAGCAGCCTTTATCCGATCATTTCACAGGTCGTATATCTTTGCACACCCTGTGTGTGCTCGAGATTTCTTGAAATTTTCCCACGTTAAGACATGAGTTTACTAGTGTTTTGATCGAGTGCAGAAAAATTGCATTTTAGTGTTGTCTGCAATACCGTCGAGAAACTCAAGTGGGCGAACGCATGTTGTTGTTTTAAAAAATCTAATTGCCATTCAACCTGTCTTTTATTCCCATACAGTACTTCTACTTCAAGTGTGTGTGTGTGTGTGTGTGTGTGTGTGTGTGTGTGTGTGTGTGTGTGTGTGTGTGTGTGTGTGTGTGTGTGTGTGTGTGTGTGTGTGTGTGTGTGTGTGTGTGTGTGTGTGTGTGTGGTTGTAATTTGAAGATTAAAAATATGAGTTCATACTGTATGCAGTACAGTACATGGGATAGAAGTTCTTTCTGAGGCTTCTTAGCTTTTAGCCATACAAAAATTCTTGAACTGTAGAAGATTTAAAATATGAACACACACAACAAAAAGCATTTTTAATGAATTAAATGTTTTATTTGAACATAATAATAAAGTTAAAACAAATAATACAAAAATACAACTTCGCTCTCCTTCCGAATGTAAAATATATAATCCGCACATGCGTTTATGGTAAATTGAAACCATTTGAAACGCATATGCGTGTCATCACATTTCTGCGCATGCGTGTCATTATGTAACCCTTGTTCAGAATTACATTACTGTACAGTAAGATACAGTACATTTCCTCACTGTACTGTAAGTGTATGTAAACAGTGAATGCAACGTATGTTTAAGATTTTTATAGTGTATGTCAAAGATATATTGAGAAACACTATATTTAAATGAGCTGAAGGATCCTATAAGAAAGGTTGTTAACCCGTCCAAAAAGGAGGAATTAATACAAGGAATAATGAGTTTATGGAACGACATACTGACTGTACAAAGATGCAACTACTACATACTGTAGACCCGGCCTGCACAACTCCAGGCCTCGAGGGCCCCAAACAGGCCAGGTTTTCAGGAAATCCCTACTTCAGCACAGCTGGGTCAATTAGTGGCTCAGTCATACTGAGTATGGAGGGATATCCTGAAAACCTGGCCTGTTTGTGGCCCTCAAGGACTGGAGTTGTGCAGGCCTGCTATAGATATATTAGCAGCGTTTTGCCCGTTCTTTTAGAGTGTAATGGAAATGCCACCAGCATGTAGTAAGGGACAGTACTGTCTGTACTGTAGTGAGGTAAGTACAGGTACAGTAATTATAGTACACGTAAGTATGGTACTGACAATAACCTGATTAAATATTAGCCTTCTATTAAAGGTAATTGAATGTTAACCATTTTATGTCTGCGCTTACTCTCCACTTTATATATACTTAATTATATACAGAACTGTATGTATAGTATTTGTATTAGACATGTGTGTATTACCTCTTTTATTTTCAAATTAATTATAGTTTACATGTATGGCAAATTATACTGTAGTTTATTCATTTTGTGTGGCTTTCCAGTCAAGGCCGTCAATTCACTAATCCTGCAGCAATTTTTTTTCCTTTCACAGATGCAACACTTCTGGAAGGGGGGGGATGTACAATCTTATTGTACTGTGTGGATAATAACAGTCAATAGTTTGACCTAATCCGCCCTCTCTCAATGACAAAGGGTCATTTACACCGGCTGAGGTGACTCAGCTAAACCCCTGACTCAGCTAAACCCCATGGAATTAAAATCAGATTAGCCAAAACTAGCCAAATGTTTAATCTTGGTGTACATAATGCTGGGATGAGCCTGCAGGATTAAAGTTGAAAGAAATAATTTGAACTGTTGTAAAATACAATAAAAGTTATGACTGTACCATGTGTGTGTGTGTGATATTTCCATAAACAGTATGATACTGTAAGCAGACCAAGCCCACAAAAAGTTGAAGGTATTTAATAGAATTCCCCCCCACCCCCAAAAAAAAATCATTAATATTTTTTGGGGGGGTTTCTTCCCCGAATTAACTACACATGCAAGGTTTAATTATAATGCAAAATGCAACATCATAGAGAATTAAAAATGTTATGATTTTATAAATGTAAAAATTGATAAAATATGAGAAAAATGCATAATAAAGTTTTCCCTATAATCACTCATTTAATAGGGCCTGTTCTAGAAAAAAAGACTTAATTTTTTTATTTTTTGGACTTGAATTTCACTTTCGCATTGATGTCATTGTAGACCATTTAGTATGCAGGACTTCATAGGCTTGCACATGCGCGTGAAACCAGGCAAAGTATATTCTCGGGCAAGAACAAAAGGATCAAACATACAGTAATGTTACTTTCGTGTTTAAGGTCCCATGGCCCGGGGGAGAGGAGGTGTTGATAAGGAGCCAAATGCCTTTTGCTCGGTTTACTGAGGAAGGTGTGGGGGAGGGTGCAACTCCATAAATTGCTTAATCTTGTATAATTCTGGGTTGACATTGCTGGATTACACTTGAAAAAAATCATTGGAACTGAACTGTTGTAAAATATAATAAAAGGTATGACGCAAAGTTGAAGGTATTGAATAGAATTTCCGACCCCCCCCCCCCCTCCAAAAAAAATAGTTGTATTTTTTGGGTGGTTTCTTCCTCAACTTAATTACACATGCAAGGTCTAGTTATAATGCAAAATGCAAAATCATAGAATAATACAAATGTAGTGATTTTATAAATGTAAAAATTGATAAAATACGAGAAAAAATGCATAAGAAAGTTTTCCTAAAATCACTCATTTATTAAGGCCTGTTCAAGAAAAAGAAAAAGAAAAACAAATATGACTTTTATTCTTTTAGGACTTGAATTTCACTATGGCAGTGAAGTCATTTTAGAACATTTAGTATGCAGGACTTCTCAGGCATGCATATGCGTGTGAAACCAGGCAAAGTAAATTCTCGGTCAAGAACAAAAGAATCAAACATAATGTTAGTTTCTTGTTGAAGGTCCCATGGCCCGGGGGAGTGGAGGTGCTGATAACGAGCCGAATGCCTTTTGCTTGGTTAACTGAGGGAAGTGTGGGGGAGGGTGCAACTCCGAAAATTGTTCAATCTTTGTGTAATTCTGGGTTGACCATGTAAAAATTAATCAAATATTCTTGCCCGAATAAATTACACCTGCAAAGCCCAATTATACAGTAAAATAATAATGTTGTGATTTGAACAATGTTGAAATTGATGAAATATATAAAAATAAAAAAGCATTACATAAAGTGTTTCTTTAAATCACTTATTTATGAATCCCTTCAAGTGAAAAAATGAAAAAAAAAAGGATATGCCTTGTGAAGTTATTCTAGCCAAATTACAGTGCAGGTCTTCTTATCAGCCATGCAAGACCCGAAGCATATGTAATGTGTCTTTCTGTGTGAATGTCCTGGATCGACCGGGGGAGGTGTTAATAATGAGTCAAATGCCTTTTCCTTGGTTTTGTGGGGGGGAAGGTGTAACTAAAATATTTCATCTTGGTGTACCTGTACATAATGCTGTGATGCAGCAGGATTACAGTTGAAAGAAATCATTTGAAATGTTGTAAAATATAAACAAACATTTTCAGTCCCTTGAAGAATCATAGAGAAATAAAAAATGTTATAAATGTAAAAATTGATTAAGTATTTTTAAAAAAATGCATCAGATAAGGTTTTGTTTACAGCTCACAATTATTTTCTCCTTCTATAAAAAAAAATATTTTAATTTTTTTTGTTTACCAACTAAAAAAAAATATTTAAATTTTTTTTGTTTACCGTTGGACTTCTACAGTCCATTTGGCAGTGAAGGCATTCTATTGTACACTATGTAGAACAGGGAAGAAACACGAAGCACCAAGTCCAGCTGTAGAATAGCAATAACACCAACAGGGATACGTACCAAAAATAAGCTATTTATTAGGATCCAGGCAAAGTACACTAGTTCACAATGCGCATGCGTGAGGAACCAGGAAATGTAAATTTCAATATCATCAGACAAATCATGAAATCGTCTTAGACTTTTAGTACAGTACTGTAGTCCCATGGCTTTGCTTTGTGGGAGTAGGGAAGAGGTGAGATGCAACTCTATTGGTCTGTCTTACAGTACTGCACGGATGATCGTGAAGGATTAGAAAACAACTATTTGAACAGTTTACAAATGTAGTTATTTTCTAAATCTTAACATTGATTAAATATGTAAAAAAAAATCCTCTATTATGTCTAACCTTTTCTATCATTTGAAGTCTACATCTAGGAAGACAGTCAGTTTCCAGAACACAAACCATTCTACACCCAGCTACTTCAACTGATAATGTATTTATGAAATAATTACAGTAACACATTAGCTGATGGAATGAATATTTATATTCTATGGTACCATTCTCTATTCATCAACTCACGTTCTCCTACTTTGTTAATCAAAATATTATAGAGCCCATGGGCTCTAACTACTTATGAAGCAACTTTTTTTTCAGATATGACTACAAAGTTATGATGAATGATAAATGATTCTTTATATTTCCTAACTTGGGCAGACCAAAGTTTGGCACAAGGGAAGGTACTGTAAGTGTATTATGGAGGCTTCGTTCGATCCCCCAGCATACTGGGGATATCAAACAAGTCAAATTGTATAGCATTTTCCTGCCATCGATATACTGTGAAATTGAACATTTCCATTTACTTAAATTAAGAAATATAGCATGTACCTGTAGATTGAGCACACTGCAGCTATTAGTCAGATACTGTACTGTAGGAGTTAGGATCCAAAAGAAATGTCACCTCTATGGCTATTGATAGACAGTACTGTATAGTCTGACTGGAAAAGTGTTGAGAGAGAAAGCACATTAAGATTTAATTCATTATGTAACTTAATTTCTCTCCTGGGTAATACTGCACCAAAGTATTTATCCACAACATGTATCCACTTAGACTTTCTTATTAAATGAACCAGTTACATTATACATGTCAGAGTCATTATTGTTCATGGAATAATGAGTACTTCAGTATTAGGTGATACCTTTTTATTTGGAATAACAACAGATATTATAAGACAATATTTTGAGAGTCCTCCTCTCTTCCTCAAGTCAGCAATACTGATTTACAAAGATTACATGAGCTTAACACAAATGTAAAAAAAGATAAACAAGATAGACATCTACTTAATTACATGCAATAACATACCTAGGGACGGTTATTAAAAGGCTAATTTATGGCACTAAGCCTAATAGTTGGGGTACCAAAGCAATACAATTATTAACACTCTGTTTAAGAATATTGTGCCAGAAGCACCATAACATATCATAGTTACATAGTTACATAGTTACATAGTAGATGAGGTTGAAAAAAGACGTACGTCCATCAAGTTCAACCTATGCTAAATTTAGACAACAGATACTTTATTCTATATCTATACTTACTTATTGATCCAGAGGAAGGCAAACAAAAAAACCCATTAAGGGGAAAAATTAATTCCTTCCTGACTCCAAGAATTGGCAATCGGATTAATCCCTGGATCAATATCCTTCCCATGTATACTTATTTGGTATATCCCTGTATACCTTTCCCATCTAAAAAGATGTCCAACCTTTTTTTGAACAAATCTATTGTATCTGCCATCACAGTCTCCATGGGTAATGAATTCCACATTTTAACTGCCCTTACTGTAAAGAACCCTTTCCTTTGTTGCTGGTGAAATTTCCTTTCCTCCAACATTAAGGGATGGCCCGAGTCCTTTGTACTGCCCATGGGATGAATAGTTCTTTTGAAAACTCCTTGTAGTGTCCCTGAATATATTTGTATATAGTTATCATATCCCCTCTTAGACGCCTCTTTTGTAATGTAAATAAATATAATTTAGCTAGCCTCTCCTCATCAGTTAGAATGTCCATCCCCTTTATTAATTTGGTGGCTCTTCTCTGCACTCTCTCTAGTTCCATAATGTATTTTCTTAGGATTGGTCCCAAAAATTGTACTCCATATTCAAGGTGTGGTCTTACTAATGCTTTGTAAAGGGACATAATTATGTTTACTTCCCTTCCACCCATTGCCCGTTTGATGCAAGATAAGATCTTGTTTGCCTTTGCAGCTATTGCATGACATTGGGCACTATTGCTAAGCCTGCTGTCTACAAGCACTCCTAAATCCTTCTCCATCAAGGATTCCCCCAATATACAGTATCTCCATTTAATTTGTAAGTCGCCTTTTTATTCTTGCATCCCAAATGCATAACCTTACATTTATCTGTATTAAACCTCATTTGCCATTTACCTGCCCACGTTTCCAGTCTCTCCAAGTCCTTCTGAAGAGAAATTACATCCTGCTCTGATTCTATTACCTTACACAATTTAGTATCATCAGCAAAGATGGAGACTTTGCTCTCGATCCCAACCTCAAGGTCATTAATAAACAAGTTAAAAAGCAGGGGTCCCAGTACCAATCCTTGAGGTACTCCACTCACGACTTTAGCCCAACCTGAAAAAGTTCCATTTATGACAACCCTCTGTTGTCTGTCCTTTAACCAGTTTTCAATCCAGGTGCATATATTATTACTGAGTCCAATTTTCTTTATTTTGTACACCAACCTCTTGTGTGAAACCGTATCAAAAGCCTTTGCAAAATCTAAGTAGACCACATCAACTGCATTACCCTGGTCTAAAGTCCTACTTACCTCCTCAAAGAAACAAATAAGGTTAGTTTGGCAAGATCTATCCTTCATAAATCCATGCTGACTATTACTAATAATTTTTTTTCCAATTAGGTATTCCTGAATATTATCCCGTATTAAACCTTTAAGTAGTTTCCACACTATTGAAGTCAGGCTTACATGTCTGTAATTCCCCGGGTGTGATCTATCTCCCTTTTTAAATATAGGCACCACATCTGCTTTACGCCAATCTTGTGGTACTGAGCCTGTGGAAATGGAGTCCTTGAATATTAAATATAATGGTTTTGCTATTACTGAGCTTAACTCCATGAGAACTCTTGCATGTATGCCATCGGGGTCAGGTGCCTTATTTACTTTAAATTTTTCAAGTCACTTATGAACTTCTTCCTCAGTTAACCAATTGGTCATTAATATGGAGGTTGTGGCTTCCTCCTGTGGCGCTACTATTGAACTTGATTCTTCCCTGGTAAACACAGAGGCAAAGAATTTGTTTAATATCTTTGCTTTTTCCTTATCTCCAATAATCTGCCTACCCATCTCACATTGAAAGGGTCCTATATTTTCTTTTCTCTTTTTTTGTTATTAAGGTACTTAAAGAACTTTTTAGGGTTGACCTTACTTTCTATTGCAATAATATTTTCATTATCCATTTTTGCTAATTTGATTGCCCTTTTGCAATTTTTGTTACATTCCTTATAATTCTGATACGATGTCTCTGTCCCTTCTGACTTAAAGAATCTAAACGCCTTCCTCTTCTTGTCCATTTCCTCCCATACTTGTTTATTTAGCCACATTGGTTTTGACTTATTTCTTTTATACTTATTACCCAAGGGTATACACTGATAAGTGTGCTTTTCTAACAATGTTTTAAAGACTGCCCATTTATCTTCTACATTTTTCCCTGCAAAAACATCATCCCATTGTATTACTACTAGATTAGACCTCAGTTTATTAAAATCTGCCTTTCTAAAGTTTTAAAGTCTTTGTTGAACCCAAGTAATCTGTTTTTTGATAATTTATTTCAAATGAGACCATGTTATGATCACGGTTACCAAAATGTTCCAGGACTTGAATATTTGTTATTACTTCTACATTGTTTTATATGACCAAACCCAGAATTGCCCCTCTCCTGGTTGGTTCCTCAATAATTTGGGTCATATAATTATCTTTAAGCACCCCCAAAAACCTGTTTCCTTTTGTTGTAACGCTAATCTCATTGCCCCAGTCTATGTCTGGATAATTAAAATCCCCCATTATGCAAACATGACCCAGTTTTGATGCCTTCTCCATTGGCAAATGTATTTTAGCTTCCTCAATCTCACAGATATTTGGTGGTTTATTGCATATTCCCACAAACATTTTCTTTATACTTTTACCTCCATTGCTAATTTCTATCCACAAGGTCTCTACATTTTAATCATTCCCTTCATAGACATCATCCCTTATAATAGGTTTTAGATCTGGTTTAACATATAGACATACTCCACCTCCCCTTCTATTTGTTCGATCTTTCCGAAAAAGAGAATACCCCTTTAAATTAACTGTCCAGTCATGAGTTTCATCCCACCATGTTTCAGTAATGCCTATGATATCATACTGCTCCCTTGTAGCTATTAATTCAGCTCCCCCATTTTATCTGTCAGGCTTCTTGCATTAGCAAGCATGCATTTAAGTTTTTTTTCAACCCAAGCGATTGTGCCACAAACTCCTATTATAATGCCATGGCCAAAGTAATAAGGTGTTGTTGTAAATCAGGGGTGGGGAACCTTTTTTCTGCCAAGGGCCATTTTGATATTTATAAAATCATTCGAGGGCCATCGAAAATTATCAACTTAAAAATTAGCCTGCTATATTTGGTCAAACATTTAATGAACTCACCACTAATGTGATGTCTGGAACTGCTTCTCTTTGGGTGACAGACTGACTCTTGGGTGGTGGGTGACTATGACTGACTGCGGGTTGGTGTCTGTGCGCACGCACATGCACACGCGCGCACGCACACATGCACACACACACACACACACACACGCACACATGCACACACACACAGAAATCGGGCAGGGGGAGGGAAATCAGACTCTCAGACCCACTCTCTCTCTCAGACCCACTCTCTCTCTCTCTCTCTCTCTCAGACTCTCAGACCCACTCTCTCTCAGACTCTCAGACTCACTCTCTCTCAGACTCTCAGACCCACTCTCTGTCTCAGACTCTCAGACCCACTCTCTCTCTGACCCACTCTCTCTCTCTCTCAGACTCTCAGACCCGCTATCTCTCTCTCAGACCCACTCTCTCTCAGACTCTCAGACCCACTCTCTCTCACAGACTCTCAGACCCTCTCTCTCAGACCCACTCTCTCTCTCAGACTCTCAGACCCACTCTCTCTCACAGACTCTCAGACCCTCTCTCTCTCTCAGACCCACTCTCTCTCTCAGACTCTCAGACCCACTCTCTCTCAGACCCTCTCTCTCTCTCTCTCTCTCTCTCAGACTCTCAGACCCACTCTCTCTCAGACTCTCAGACTCACTCTCTCTCAGACTCTCAGACCCACTCTCTCTCTCAGACTCTCAGACCCAATCTCTCTCTGACCCACTCTCTCTCTCTCTCAGACTCTCAGACCCGCTCTCTCTCTCAGACCCACTCTCTCTCAGACTCTCAGACCCACTCTCTCTCTCAGACTCTCAGACCCACTCTCAATCTCTCTCAGACTCTCAGACTCACTCTCTCTCTCTCAGACTCTCAGACTGTCAGGGTTCTGCTCGCCACAAACCAGGGTCGGACCGCGAGGCTGAGGTGGGGTTGTAAAAGCACCGACCTGAGACCGCGCAGGCTGATCCGGATTGCGCAGTTCGTTGTCAAACGTAGCAGGATCAGGAAAGGAGAAGACAGCGTCGTCGTTGTACAAGCCAGGGTCAGGACAGGAGATATCAGGATAAACATTGTTCAGGCAAGAGTTCGGCAACAGGTAGTCAGGAGAGCCCCGCTTCAGCTTAGGAGCGCGGGGTTGGCCTCTGCGCGAGCGACGACCATGGCCCATGGTACTGGTCACAGGAGATGGTAGGCAGACCAGAATAGCACACCGCTTTGCTGCACGGGTGCACCAGTGCTACAGCGCAAGAGTCCTGAGCGGCTGGGGAATCCTCTGTAACAGCGCAGGAACCAGGACACGGCCTCTCTAGATTAGGGAAAGAGTAGGCCCCAGGAACCAGGAAGCTGAAGATCCACAGGGAAACCTCCGCTACAGTGCAGGAATCAGGAGACTGAAGGGCGCGGGGGATACCTTTGCCTCAGTGCAGGAAAGCAGGAAGCTGAAGACATAGGGGATACCTTTGCTTCAGCGCAGGAGAACAAGCGGGAGCTTGAAGGAAGCTGAAGGACGCAGGGCGGAACCTCCGTATCAGCATAGGAGAACAAGCGGCTTGAAGGGAGCTGAAGGACGCAGGGCGGAACCTGGTATCAGCATAGGAGAACAAGCGGCTTGAAGGAAGCTGAAGGACGCAGGGCGGAACCTGGTATCAGCATAGGAGAACAAGCGAGGGCTTGTGGCAAAACAGTAGACATCCAGTTAGGACTATGCTCGGCAGGGAGCATTATGGGAAGACAGTACTTAAAGGCCAGCGGGCCAATCCCCGGAGGGGGGTGTGAAGGTACTGCTCCAATGAATGAATGCAAGTCTAGGTTGCAGTGATAGGCTGCACAGCTGCAGTAGATACCAGAGGGAGTGTGTATTGCTTTGATGAGTGAATCCAGGCTGCAGCAAACCTCAGGAGAGCTGATCCAGAACTGCACCGGTCTGCAAGGTAAGGCAACCAGTAAACCGTGGAGCGGATTCCTTACAGTACCCCCCCCTTCACGCGAGACCTCCTGGCGAACATGAGCACTCATAGAGTTGGAGGACCGGGAATTGTTGCTGAACAGTCTAGGATTGGGGTTAGAGTCGTACTCCAGTGACTCATGATTAGTCCTTAGTGTACCCCCACCCCCCGGTGAGAACTGCGGCCAGACAGGACCATCCATGGGCCTTGGGGACATTGAGTTGTTCCTAAAATTCTTTAGGTAGAAAGGGCATCCGTAAACGAGCAGTTCTTTAGTGAGTACAGTTCTAAGAAATAAGAGTAGTAGAAGAAACATCCTTGGTACATGGCTCGCCCCGCAAAATGACTTGGAAATCCAGGGTTGTGAAGAACCAGAGGGTTCCAGAGCAGAAACGGCAGAAGAACCCCTACAGGAAGCCCAGTCTTTAATAAAGGAACCTGAATCTAGGATCAGCGGCCCTGATAATTGATCGAATACACCAGGAGGAACTTTGTAACAGAAAAAGTCTAGGCTGACCACTGCATGTTTAAATTTGCGAGAAATTTTTCCTCTAGAAGGCTCCCAGGTAATGGTTAGTAAGGGTATAGGCTGGTTGGAAGCATCTCCCGGTATTGGTATGGAAGGTGACAAGGCAAGCAGTAAACCCGGCATAGGGACCGAAATCTTGGGATACATACAGAGTATTTCCAACTGAGAGGAAATAACAGGGGCAACCGAAAATTCCGAGGGACAAAACCATGGTTTAGCAGGAGCAGAGAAGCAAACAACAGTAGAGCTCTCCAATACTGGGAAATCTTCATTGGGAGATAGTATTGTCAGTGAATCAGGAATAGTCCTTGGCATCTTCAAATCAGTAGCTTGAGAAAAAGGCAGAGCCAGGGTAGTGGTGGGAGGGAAGCTAACATCAGAAGCTGAAGTCTGTACCTCAGTGACAGAGCCTTGAGAATCAACAAGCAGCAAGTATGAACTATGAAAACTCTTAATGACAGGCACCTTAGGAGTACAAGGAGTCTTTTCCGAAACTGCAATGGCCCTAACCACAGGGGTACCTAACCTGTCAAAAACATGAATAGGTGTGTTTTCTAGTGCAAAATCTCTGATCACAGGACTCCTAACCGATAGTGAGGGTGTCTGGGTTTGATTAGAGAAAAAATCAGATGTATTGATAAGTGACTTAGAAACAACTACTGAGGTTCTAGATTTGCTGGACATGTGAGAAAAAATACCCTTTAAGACAGGAGCTTTAATTTCCTCCCAGAGTAACCCCATGTTTGCTGGGACATATTTAGACACAGTACTGAGGGACTGGGTTTCAGCAAAGGCAGGACAGCTAAATAGCTCAGATTTAAACCCCAGGACTTGTAATATGTGCATGGTGACCTCAGACAGTACTAAGGGAGTGACCACAGATATGCTGATCCCCAAAGGATTAGCCTGGAGAGAGAAATCAGGGGGACCCCCAGACAGGATACTCATTGTAGAAAGAGCTTCAGAATCAGAAGGAGAATCATTACCTCTCAGAGTCTCAAAACTAGTAAGACACAATTCAGCGAAAAGGGAAACCGTGTGCAAGCTTTTTACTAATCTATATGAAAAAGCGTCACTTTTGGGAGAAAACCGTGTGTCAGCAAACATTCCTGGGAACACAATATGAACCCTAGGAGGAACATACAGACTACTGTATGCTTTTAACCCTAAGCATAAAGAGGAGAAGAACTCAGACAGTACACGGGGGTTAATCATAACTGTACTGGTCTCTGAAGTAGGTATTTGGTAAGGAATATCTGGGAAACCAGAAATGACTGCAGACTCCATAATGTGGGAACTATGCGCTGAAGCAGGGATCACTGCTATGTGGGCGACAGGCTGGTTCAGTGAAATACCCGGGAGAAGGAACTCTGCGACCAAGCTTAGGGAAAAACCTGACTCCTGACTACATTTATCAGGAACCAGAACTTTAGCCGAAGTCTCCGGAGGCGAAGCTGCGGAAACTTGAGCTGAAGCAGGGGATTTATAGCAAAGAATATCTAGGGACTCCGTACGGTTATAGGAATCCCTCAATGCAACCTCTGCTGTCTGACTTGTGGACTCATTCTCTGAGGCTAAAACGAAGGCATTAACTTGGAGGCAGCAAGAATTTACAGGGGTTAATGCAGACAGTGCCTGAGAGTAAAACACAGGAAATTTTTTCTCTGTATTAGGAGAGACAAGGGATCTCTCCTCTGGAGCTAGGGGCGTGACCGTGGCTGGCAGAGAACAGGGAATTATCAAAGGAGACTCAGAGAGCTGCCCCTCAGGGGTTAATACAGAAATGACCCTGGGAACAGAACTTAGGGATTCTTTCTCTGACGGGGAAAGCGCACAGGACTGCCTAGCAGAGTTTAAAGCTGGAAAACCCTCAAGAGCTGGAGTGACAGATTCGGAGTTAGAAATAGGGGAACAAAGGGACTTATTCTCTGATACAACAACATTAGTGCTGGGTAGAGCAACATATGTATTCTCCAGGGGGACCTCACAGGACTGATCGGCAGGGGTTAACGAAAACATATCATTGGTGTCAGGGAACCCGGCCATACACTCAGGGCAAGGATCCGTGGTAGACCAGGGATACAGCCAAGCGGCAGCGAAGCTGGCGAGGGGAGGATCCTGTTCCTTTATGCAAATGTCCAATGTCATGGAAAGGATATGGAGTGTTTTTTGGGCATCAGCCAACATGAGGAGAGGGTCCACTTTTGCTATATAAATGTCTAAAGACAAGGCCAGGGAAGAGAGTTCCTTTTGGGCGTCGTCCAATTCTAAAGGGTACACATTTTCCCAAGTTAAGGGGTAACCAGGAAAGCAAATACAAGCGGCCAGCGATTGTTTTAAGTCCCGGAGGCGGTAAACCTTCATCATGAGATCACTACGGCATTTGTTTTGCAAAGGGGTTAAATCTACAAACACAATCAGATCCTCAAGCATGGGTAATATCTCACATAGAAACTGGTATTCACACTGGGACTGGTTTACAGGCTGGGACAGGCTTTCAGACAGAAACTTACCAACCCTCACCACAGGGCGGTCCGAGTTTGTGCGGCCGAGCATACTGTCAGGGTTCTGCTCGCCACAAACCAGGGTCGGACCGCGAGGCTGAGGTGGGGTTGTAAAAGCACCGACCTGAGACCGCGCAGGCTGATCCGGATTGCGCAGTTCGTTGTCAAACGTAGCAGGATCAGGAAAGGAGAAGACAGCGTCGTCGTTGTACAAGCCAGGGTCAGGACAGGAGATATCAGGATAAACATTGTTCAGGCAAGAGTTCGGCAACAGGTAGTCAGGAGAGCCCCGCTTCAGCTTAGGAGCGCGGGGTTGGCCTCTGCGCGAGCGACGACCATGGCCCATGGTACTGGTCACAGGAGATGGTAGGCAGACCAGAATAGCACACCGCTTTGCTGCACGGGTGCACCAGTGCTACAGCGCAAGAGTCCTGAGCGGCTGGGGAATCCTCTGTAACAGCGCAGGAACCAGGACACGGCCTCTCTAGATTAGGGAAAGAGTAGGCCCCAGGAACCAGGAAGCTGAAGATCCACAGGGAAACCTCCGCTACAGTGCAGGAATCAGGAGACTGAAGGGCGCGGGGGATACCTTTGCCTCAGTGCAGGAAAGCAGGAAGCTGAAGACATAGGGGATACCTTTGCTTCAGCGCAGGAGAACAAGCGGGAGCTTGAAGGAAGCTGAAGGACGCAGGGCGGAACCTCCGTATCAGCATAGGAGAACAAGCGGCTTGAAGGGAGCTGAAGGACGCAGGGCGGAACCTGGTATCAGCATAGGAGAACAAGCGGCTTGAAGGAAGCTGAAGGACGCAGGGCGGAACCTGGTATCAGCATAGGAGAACAAGCGAGGGCTTGTGGCAAAACAGTAGACATCCAGTTAGGACTATGCTCGGCAGGGAGCATTATGGGAAGACAGTACTTAAA